>NW_025231375.1:8279-11473 GCF_018294505.1 Triticum aestivum | reverse complement strand
AGATCTATGTATGTTTGTGGTGTTGCTTGTGTTTGTGGTGTTGCATATATGTTTGTGTTTGCAGGTACCGGTATTTGAAATGCGATAGTTGCCAATATTTTGCCGGAATGTTGATTCATTTCCGTTTCGGCGAGAATTTTGGCACTATGCATTCTTTTTGGTCCTATTTTTAGGGAAGGTCATGCCAAATTTTTTCTTGGTTCTAAAATATCGTTTTGCTCTACCCCGCAGGCGACCATGGTCCGCACGATGACCGAAGGCATCGTGAATAGGTTTTTGAGCTCTGCGAAGGCCGAGATGCTTCAAAAGAACGAGACGGAGATAAGATGTCCGTGTCGAAGATGCAAGCTGAAGAGCCTTATTGCGGACCCAGATTCCGGGCAGGTGCGGGACCACCTGCTCTTGCGTGGTTTCATGGATGGCTATCGGTGGCAAGGTGATGAAGATGACTATGAAGTCGTCCATGGGGGCCGGGCAAGAAATGAGGAAGGGCAACAAGACAACCACCACGGCGAGGGCGGGCGAGAAGACGAAGAATCTCCAGGACATGATCACGACGGTGATGATGTACACAATCATCATGTAGAAGATGTCGTACATGATGATGAGGAAGATCAAGACGAAGGGCATGATCATGAAGATGAAGATGCCGGAGCAGACGACGATGGAGGCTGGGTGCAGGACCCTCATATTCAAGAGCTTCTTCGCAAGCAGACGGATAACGCAAGAGCTACCGCCCGAGAGAAAGCCAAGCTGGATCAACTGGAGATAGACGCGGTTACTCCATTGTATGAAGGATGCAGGCCCGAGGATACCTGCCTGAAAGTAACGCTCATGGCTCTGGAGATGAAGGTAAAACACAAAATGACCGACGCATGCTTCGACGAGAACATGTCATTCTGGCACGAACGTCTTCCCAAGGGGAACAAGTGCCCGACCAGTTTCGAGGAGGCAAGGAAAATCGTGTGTCCTTTGGATTTACCGCACGTGAAATACCATGTGTGCATGAAAAATTGCATCATTTACCGGGACGAGCACGCGGAGTCTACCATATGTCCGGTGTGCGGCATCACTCGATACAAGAAGAGGAAGAAAGCTCCTCGAAAATCGATGTGGTACTTTCCGATCACTCCTCGTCTGCAGCGGTATTTCGCGGACCCTAAGGTAGCAAAGCTCCTACGTTGGCACGCGGATAGGGAGGAGAAGAAGCGGGAAGATGACGGAAATGATCCGGAGATAAATAAAAAAGACAAGATGCTGAGTCACCCTAAGGATGCGAGCCAGTGGCAAGTGTTGAACTTCGAATACCCAGAATTTGGGAAGGATCCAAGGAACATCGTGCTCGGCGCAAGCACCGATGGAGTCAATCCATTTGGCAGCCAGAGAAGCACACATAGCACCTGGCCTGTGTTTGTGTGGATGTACAACCTTCCCCCCTGGTTGTGCATGAAGAGGAAGTACATTCACATGAGTATGCTAAGTGAAGGGCCGAGACAACCAGGGAACGACATCAATCTGTATCTGGGGCTGCTGAAGGAGGAGCTAGACATGCTGTGGAAAATGCTAGCCAATATGTGGGACGCCCCAGAGAAAGAATATTTCCCTATGAGAGCCGCACTGCTCACGAGGTGCACGACTATCTCGGTTACGGATATCTCGCGGGGCAGGTAGTCCACGGATTTTCTGGATGCGTAAGGTGCATGGATGAAACAACGTATCGCCAGCTAGATAGAGATCCCGTGTCTTTGAAAACCATGTTCATGGGACATCGAAGGTGGCTTTGCGACGATGACCCGTGGAGGAAACGCAAGGATCTATTCGATGCTGAAACCGAACCCCGAAAACGCCCGTGTACAAGGAGCGGCGAGGAAATAGACGAGCTGTTAAAAAATTGGAAAGATTGCCCACTGCCGGGAAAAAAGGCGCCAGAGCCGGGAAAAAACGAAAGGCGCCAGAGCCGCTGCTGAAGGTATGGAAAACGAGGTCTGTTTTCTGGGACTTGCCGTACTGGAAGATCCACCGTGTGCCTCACAGCCTTGATGAAATGCATATCACGAAGAACGTGTGCGAGAGTCTGCTTGGTACCCTGCTCAACATGCCAGAGAGGACGAAAGATGGGCCGAAAGCAAGGGCAGACTTGAAATCAATGGGCATCAGGCAGGAGCTTCATGCTAATGATGATGATGATGATGATGATGATGAGGCGAAGCAGGACACAGAAAGTCGTCGCAAAGGCAAAAAGGCCAAGAAGACCGGAAATGACTACCCTCCCGCGTGCTTTACTCTAAGTCAGGAGGAGATCGAGAAGTTTTTCACCTGCCTCCTAGGAGTAAAACTTCCTTACGGTTACGCGGTGAAGATAAGCAGATACCTAGACCCAGCGAAGCAGAAGTTCAGCGGGATGAAGTCTCACGACGGTCATGTGCTGATGACGCAGATACTTCCAGTTGCAATCCGTGGGATCATGGACGCGCACATCCGTGAAATGCTATTTGGTCTATGAAACTTTTTCGACGTCATCTCTCGGAAGTCGATTGGCGTGAGGCAACTCAGAAGGATACAGGAAGAGATCATGGTGATACTATGCGAGCTTGAGATGTACTTCCCGCCCGCATTCTTCGACGTTATGGTGCATCTGCTGGTCCATATCATGGAGGATATCATCCAACTCGGGCCGACGTTCCTGCACAGCATGATGCCGTTTGAAAGGATGAATGGTGTCATCAAAGGATACGTTCGGAACATGTCACGTCCAGAGGGAAGTATAGCCAGGGGCTTTCTGACCGAAGAGTGCATCTCCTACTGCACGAATTATCTAGGCATCGAGAACCCCGTTGGTCTGCCCGTCAACAGGCACGTCGGCAGGCTCGCTGGATGGGGTCACTGTGAGGGTCGCCGCGAAATGCATGTCGACTACGAGGGTCGACTCGCCGACTTTGAAAGAGCAAACCTAGTCGCGCTACAACACATAGACGTGGTCGATCCTTGGGTGGTAGAGCACAAAACCTTTATTGAGAAGACGTACAATGACCGAGGCCAACAGAGGACGGACGAAGATATACTCAAAGAGCACAACTCATGATTCACGCGTTGGTTCAAGCAGAAGCTTCTGTCGTACCCTTTACATGAGGATTAGAACAACTCATATTCGCCTTGTCATAGGGCGCCGAGCACAACCTGATGACCTATGAGGC
>NW_025231375.1:6776-7815 GCF_018294505.1 Triticum aestivum | reverse complement strand
CGAAGATCGAACATGACGATGACGATGAAGTAGCAGCACACACCACAAGAAGAAGCAGGACCACCCTACCTAAAGGACGTCCGTTCCACAGAAGAACTCCATTTACAAAAAAGAAGGGCAAGAAGATTGTGAACAGATAGCTAGCTAAGATCGATTGTATTTAAATTGTAGTCTTCATTTCTCGATTGTATTTCATAGGCACTTTTTGAAATCATGAATATTTTTAAATTTCATGGGCACTTTTTGAATTCATGAGGACACTTGATCTTGATCCCCCTCCATCTCGATCTTGATTCCCCCTCCATCTCGATCTCGATCCCCCTCCATCTTGATCCCACCCGCACCCTCCCCTGCTAGCTCCACCGCCGCCGACGACCCACCGCAACCCTCCCCCGCTCCACCACCGCCGACGAGCATTTTTTTTTAAAATTATTACTATTTTTATAAAAAAAATTACTATTATGATTTAAACAAGTTTGAACATATTTAAACACAAATAAATATCAAACAACATTTAAAATGCATAAAAAAATATTGGGGAGCCTGGGAATCGAACCCAAGACCTCCTAGTGTCTGTGCTGCGTCCTGACCAGTCAGGCTAGTGGGCGGGTTCTGATGTAGATAGGGTTAGGTGGTATATAACCTGACAAGTCGGGCTAGATTAAAACAAAATTCTAATGGCGCACCGAGGGGAGGTGCGCCATTAGAATAGTCGTACTTATGGCGCACGTGGGGGTGGTGCGCCATTAGAACCCTCCCCCACTCCACCTACTGCCCTCACACTGTGTCCTCCCTCCCTCCCTCGCCAGATTCCCCTCGATCGACCCCAACCGTACGCCGCCGCCGCCTCCGTCCGCCGCAGCCGCCCACGCGCCCCCGCCGCCTCCCTCTCCCCTTCCTCCCCCTCGAGCACCGCCTCCCGCCGAGCCCCGCCTCCCCCGTGAGCGCCGCCCCCTCCGTCCCCTCCGTCCCCTCCGTCCGCCGCGCCTGCACGCCCTAGGGTTCCGGCTCCAAGGTGGGTGGCAAGCTCGACACGCCG
>NW_025231375.1:5823-6615 GCF_018294505.1 Triticum aestivum | reverse complement strand
CACGCCGCCTCCTTCTCGACGCGCCGCCTCCTCCTAGACGCACCTCCTCCTCGACGCGCCGCCTCCTCCTCGACGTGGCGCCTCCTCCTCGACGCGCCACCGCCCGCCGCCTCCTCGACACCGGCGCCCTCCTACGGCAGCCTGCCATTATCCCACAGGTGATTCCTCACCTCTCCCCCCTTCACCTCCTCCCCCCTAGGCTACCTCCCGCAAGTACCACAGCTCTCTTCCCCCGTGTTCTAGGGTTAGCAAATTTGAGTGTCCTCTCGTGAGCCTCTCTTCAACTGTTTTTGCTGTTGTTTGGTTCTGAAGATGAGTAGCAAGTATAGTAGGAAGATGATGCATAGTATTGATGATTTTTTTCTTATGAAACTGAAATTATTAACTCCCTCTGTAATTTGTAAGACATCCAGTAATTTTCCTAAGTAATTGAGAAGAATTTATATACCAGAACATAATAAGAACCCTAATTAGTATAGTTTCCGTTAGCACACTGGTAAGATATAACTTACAACTTTACAAGTATCTCTAGTCAAGTCTGATATTGCTTTTGCTTATATGAGGTCAATTTCTCAACTTGATAACTAGTAGATCAGTAGTTTATATATTGTCACATTGACTAGGTTTCATACAAAAAAAATCCAGGTTACATAAATTTGTAATTTTATATGGCAATATTATATTGTGGTGAAAGGCTCAGCTCTGTCTGACTAATGCTATGCAATGTTATAAAATGGCTAATAGCCACACATGTGAATCTGTTCTTGATACACCTTTTCCCTTTTCTTAGAA
>NW_025231375.1:0-4506 GCF_018294505.1 Triticum aestivum | reverse complement strand
GGGGATGACACCATTGATGGTGCCGCCGAGGATGCCACCACTGATGATGGCGGCACACACACAGATGGCAGCCAACCGAAGAAGCAAATGAAGGACCGGCGCCCGAATGCGCTCCGCACCCTCAAGGAGGAATTCACTCAAGTGGACTCCGACGGGAATCCAACGGAGCCCAAACATATAGTCAAGGGGTACTCGGTTCAGCTCGGGTGCATTCTCCGGAGCACCGTCTCGATCAACACCGAGAACCTTAGGCATAAGCCACCTCCTCTTCACGAAGCTGCACGAACGATACAAGTTCCCCGCCGACTTTGAAAACACACGCCTCTCAGGGAATAAAGTGAACAGTGCCGCCCTCACGAAGATGAGCACGGCCCTGTCTACTTGGAGAAGCGCGGTGAAGAGAATGATTGATAAAGGTGATAGTTATGAGAAGATCAAGGCGAAATATCCTTTGATGAGTGAAGATGACTACAAGGAGTTCAAGATAAAGTGCGAGAGCAGTGCAATCTCCGAATCAAGTCAGTGGGGGAAAGAAATGCGGGAGTTGAACTTAGGAGAACACAAACTCGGTCCCGGCGGTTACAGAGTGGCGGAGCCTATATGGGACAAGGAGGACGCGGAGCGTGCCGAGCAAGGCCTACCGCCCCGCTTCGAGAAATACAGCGGTAACAAGCAGACCAGGAACTATGTCAGGGCCCGGTACAAGGAGGACCCGATAACAAAGGAGCTTACCACGGATCCGAAGACCAGGGCGCTTGAGCTTGTTCTGGTAAGGAATACACCCCCGCGTAATTAGCTCCATACGGTTGCAATCTAACTAATCCCCAATATTTCTAAATGGTTCACGTTCCTTTCACAGGAAACTGAAAGCAGTAGCGCGGGGTCGTCTCAGAGCTCCCCTTTCGACAGCCCTTTAAATAGGGCGTTGAACATAATGAAAAGCAAGGATAAGCTCACTAAGCCGACGTCAGCTGGTCGTGTGGCCGGCAAAGGCTTGTCCACAAAATGGGGGTCATACTATACCGCTGGTGTGCGGAAGGAGAAAAAGGCCAGCTCGGAAAGCCAAATGCGCGAGGTTGAAGCACTCAAGGCACAAGTGGCGCAGATTCCGGAGCTTGTCCAAGAGCAAGTGGAACAACAACTGGGAATGAAGCTCAACGCCATGGTGCCTATGTTGATTCATGGGCTGACGACGTGGATTGCGGGCGACCAACAGGGGCCTCCCCTGGTTCCCAGCTTCACGGCCAGCAACTCGCACAACGCGCATGCGGCGCCATTGGTGTCTCCGGTGGCGCCATTGGTGTCTCCGGCGGCGGTGCCATTGGTGTCTCCGGCGGAGGCGGTATTCGTGTCTCCGGCGCTGGCACGAGCATTGGAGCTTAATGCACCCGGGTGTACGCCGGCCGGCACCTCGCCAGCAAGCTCCCCCTTCGTCAGTTGCATGTCCGCCGTTGGCGGTGCCTCGACATTAGCCGAGCTCGACGGCATCACGGTAACTAAGCCTCTCGGCCGATGACTTCATCTCCTTGCCTATGACTGGGCATCCTTGACACCCTGTACATGTTTTCGCAGGGCACCGCCGACGTTCCTTGCACTCTTCTGCACTTCGTGGGCACCGAGTTGGTCGATGTCGCCAAGGGCAGAATCGTTCAACCGGGCAACCGCATGTTCCACGGTAATCCGATACCACCCACAGTGTATAGGGTTGAAGTGGTTCGGGTGCTGCCAGGCTGCGACGAGCTGTTACCTCCGGTTCGACCCGCTGGGGCCGACGAAGAAGATGAGATGACCCTCAGTGCCTGCGTAAACTAGCCGCTGCTTTGGCCGAAGAGCCAGATTCGTTTGGGGGCGGGGGACACCACCCCACAGACAAGACCGCCAGTCGTGCCGGCGCCAAGCCATGGCAAGAACGCCGCAACGCTACCGGACCTGCCGGACATCCCTATGTCGGACATCCCTATGGCACAGGATCCGGATAGCCCTATGGCACAGGATCCGGACGACGACGACAACGATGACAGTACATTTACCAAAGTCGCTAAGTACTTTGCCGAACATGTGTACGCTGACGAGTTCTGCGGGCCTCTTTCTCAAGAACCCAACCAAGATGACCACAATCTAGCTGGTATGGTGGAGAAATCCAATTGCAATAGGCGTCGTCTGGCGTTCGGTTCTCAGGAGACGCCTCCAGCTCCCGCCTTCACCGAGCCTCAGATAGCTGAGGTGCGAAATATTATCAGCCCCAACACGCTCAAGAAAGCGGTCTGTGAGCAGAACTCGGTCCCATTACAGGAGATCAAGAAGAAGGGACGGAAACGAAAGACTAACAAGGGCGCTGGTGCGAGCCAGCCGGCACCGAGTTTGATCCGTGCTCAGGACGGGCCACCTTCACCTAAGGATATCTCGAGGAGGGTGCATGTGGCGGGTAGGGCGATGCTACCGCCAAATATGCTGAATGCTGCAACCGGTGCTATGCGGAGTCTGCACGACAGTGTTCTTTCTTTGGAGAAGCAGCGTCTGAGAGAGAATGATGTGGCATACCCAGTTTTCGTGGCCAAGGTGCCAGAGGGCAAGGGCTTTGCGGATGGCGACATCGGGGGTACGATCGTCCTGCGGTTTGATGACATCTTTGCTATGTTTAACCTTCATCCGCTGCACTACATCTTTGTTCGGCTATTTTCGCTGAGTATGGAGATGCGGATCATTAGAGACAAGACCCCGGATATCGTGATAGTCAACCCCTTCTACATGCGTGCCAAGCACTTGAACATTGCTGGGGACCACCAAGTTGCCAGTTCACACATCGAAGGCGTCATTCTGGCAAACCCAGATAAGGATAACTTCCTTGTGGCTTACTTTCCCGAGTAAGTCATCCCTTAACCGCCCCGTAACATATGATTTCTTAGATTTTGATCGTTCTTTTTTTTCTAACATTCCGTGTTCTGTGCAGTGACACACATTGCACACTCATCCTCTTAAACCCGAAATATTCCATAGCCACGTATTTCGACCCGAACCGTAACTCCAAGATAGACTACACAAATGTCAAGAAAGTTCTTGATGATGTTCTCCCCGGCTACGCCAAATCTGGAGGCACCTTCACCAGGGCAGTTCGTAAGTACGACAAGCACATGTTCTCACATAATACGAAGTTCTGCTGTGTCAAGCAGCCGCCTGGCGGTCAGAAGGATGCCTACTACACCCTCCATCACATGCGGGCGATCGTAAGGGCCATCATCAACTTCTGCTACCAGATAATCTCAAAGATTGGCCGCGAGCTTGTCGGCAGTCCAGGACGCGGACCTCAGACAAGAATTCTTTCGCATCCAGTCGGAGTTTGCGGACATCATCCATCAAGATGTCCTTCATACCTCGGGGCAGTTCTTCGTCAGATATCAACCGTCCAACAGTGAGATAGTTGAAACGCTACAAATGCAGGGTGGCAACGACCGCGATTTCATGACCATCACGACAGACGGCGGCTTCATCCACGCTCCTGTCCGATGAGTCGAGTCGAAAGTAGTTATGTGTAGTTCTGAAACATTGATTAGCTCATATTGTAATTAAACTTTAATGAATTCGTATGTCTCTTTGGTTTGGACAGTCGTTCAACTTAGATGTAATCGATGCTATTTATTAGTAGGACCATGAATCGTGCTATTAATGTCTTGCTTTTCTCTTTCGATCCTTTTGTTGCATACTTACATATTGCTTATGTATTGTCTGTTGTTTGGCTTGTGCATAGAGATGCCGTCGTATGTCGTGTACAAGGGTAAGGTTTCCGAAGTCTACGACGACTGGGAGGAGTGTCAGAGACAGGTTCACCGTTTCAGCGGTAACAGTTACAAAGGGTACACCACTAGGGCGGAGGCCGAATCTAGATATGCCCGCTATCTAGCGGGAGAGAGGAGGGAGCGTTGGAGGAACCGGATGAGGACCAGTTTGATCGCGATGATGCTCATTGTGATGACCACAACTCTCTTTTATGTGATGGTAGTTTAGATGATCGATATCGACTTGTAATGTGAAGACAAACTCGATACTCGCGGTCTTGAGACTTGTAATGTTTTATCTTTGTTCGGTCTTTTGAATTCGGAGACTAATATGATGAATTGTATTCGGAGTCTAATCTTCTATTGTATTCGATGAATCTAATGTTGCTGTGTGCTGCTGTCTATATTCTGTCCAATAATATATTTTGTAACCTGTGCAAAAATCAGAAAAGCAAAAAAAACAAATATTCATACTAATGGCGCATCAAGGCAGAGTGCGCCATTAGTATGCCAAAGGATACTAATGGCGCATCAAGGCAGAGTGCGCCATTAGTGTGACAAAGCACATAGTTACATATGGCCCCCCGGGAGGCATACTAATGGCGCATGGAGTTACATACTAATGGC
The DNA here is from genome assembly GCF_018294505.1 of Triticum aestivum. Taxonomy (NCBI): domain Eukaryota; kingdom Viridiplantae; phylum Streptophyta; class Magnoliopsida; order Poales; family Poaceae; genus Triticum; species Triticum aestivum. Next base: position 106 of record NW_025231375.1, on the reverse strand, counting down.
CCACTTCCAGGTGCGCCATTAGTATACCAGATACTAATGGCGCATCAGTGGTGCGCCATTAGTAAAAAATTCTAATGGCGTGCTACTAATGGCGCACCGGTAGTGC
>NW_025231374.1:0-11481 GCF_018294505.1 Triticum aestivum | reverse complement strand
TGGTAGTAGCTGAATCATGGATCACAAACACAGAACTCAGTTCCTGAGGACGGCTACAATGAGACAACCCACCATGTACTCCTACATGGCCTCTCACCGCTACCTTTACCAAATCGTGTTCACACACTTAGCTCACACACAGTAGGACATGTTCACACACCTCTGATTCATCCCCGATGAATCAGACCTGACTCGACTCTAAGCAGTAGCAGGCATGACAAACAAACATGAATGAGTAGGCACAACAGGGCTCAAACAACTCCTACTCATACTAGTGGGTTTCATCTATTTACTGTGGAATGACAGGTCATGCAAGGATAAAGGGGTTCAGCTACCGCAGCAAGTAACAGATGAATCGGTGTTGTCCTAATGCATTAAAAGAGAGCAGGAGCGAGAGAGTAGGATTGTATCGGAATGAACAAGGGGGTTTTGCTTGCCTGGCACTTCTGAAGATAACATTGAGTCTTCATCAGTGTCAACGATCACATCATCGGCATCACGTCTATCGAGAGGGGACAAATACCGGCAACACAGAAGGGAACACAATCAATGCAATGCACAATATGATCCATGATCATGACATGGCAAAATGAATGTGTTTTGAGCTAATGCAACTAGCAACAGATTAAATGAAGTTGGTTTGAATATAAAATTCAAATTCAAACTCCATATGTGATTATTCAAATGCCATTCACTTCATTTGCCCTAAACAGTAGAGATAAGTTGTTCTAACATGCATGAAAATGGTACAGATGGATTCCTTGAATTTTTCTGATAATTTTTCATATATAATTTATTTAATTTGGAGTTACAGTTAATTTTCTATAATTTATTGAAGTTTAAACAATTTTCTGGAATTTTCTGATTTATTTTAAATCCAGAAAATCATTTAATGCGTCAGCATGACATCACCTTGACGTCAGCAGGTCAACAGGGCGCCTCCAGGTCAAACCTGACCTGTGGGACCCATATGTCAGCGTCACAGGTTAAACAGGGGGGGTTTATTTTAGTTTAATTAAGGATTAGGGCACTAGGGCCCACATGTCAGTGGCTCTGGGGTTAGATTAGGTGGTGATTAGCTTAAGCTAATCACCTGATGGCGGGGGCCCACCTGTCAGTGTCAGCAGAGGGGGTAGTTAAAATAAAATAACTAAACTAATTAACAGGGGGGGCTGGCCCCACCTGTCATCGACCCAGAAAGGGGGGGGGTCCCGCCGTGGTCAACGTGGTCAGACCCACCGGCGGCTTGACGCCGGCGAGGCCAGACGCGGTGGTGCGCGTCGGAAACCAACTACAGGGGCTCTTTTGGCGCGCAGGGAGCAGCTACGGGGAGAGGATGGAGTGGCGCATCCAACGGTGGCGGTGGCGGAGGCTGGGGTGGCCGGAGCTGCCGGCGGCGAGCTCTTTTGCGGCGGCCGGAGCTCGGGCGAGGTCGGGGTTGGCATTCGGGGGCACGGGAGGGGAAGCTAGTGGCGGCTACGGGCTCCTGGAGACGTGTTGACTGCGGTGGTGTGCTCGGCTTCGAGCTGCAACGGCTCCAGCCACGGTGGTGACGAGGCACGGCGGCGGCGAGCTCTCGGGTCCGGCGGAAAGGCGGCTAGGGTACGGGAACGAGCGCGAGGAGGAGGGGGAATGGAAGAGTAGCTCACAGGGGTTGCGACGGTGGCCTCGGGGAGCTCGGGGAGGCACCCGAGCCGACGAATTTGACGAAGATGGCCGGCGGTCCCGAGGTTGAAGAAGCCGGCGGTGGCGACGTTGCAGGGGCTCCCGCGGTGCGCTTCTCGGCGAGGAGGAAGAAGTGGTCGAGGCGGATCCCCTGGGTACTTCGGGTGGCAGCGAGGAGCACGGTGGCTACGGCGAACGGTGTCGGCGACGACGAGCTCCGCTCGGGCGCGTGCAGGGAGGAAAGCAGAGGAGAGAACGGGGTCCAGGGGAAGAGAGGGGAGGTGCAGGGGGCGAGGGAAGTGCGTGGCGTGAGGGGGAGGCTCGGGAACGCCTCGGTGGAAGCAGGAGGTGGCCGAGGCGGCATCGGCGCTCGCCACCGAGCTGCTTCGGTGCGAGGGGAGGAAGAAGACAAGGGGGAGGGAGGAGGTGGGCTGGGCCAGCGGGAGGAGCTGGGCCGGCTACAGGTAAGTGGCCCAGGTGGGCTGCAGGTAATGTTTCCCTCCCTCTCTCTGTTTTTCCTATTTTACTTCTGTTTTCTATTTTTCTGACATTTGTTTGATTTAATAAATATATTAAATCATTTAATTTTATTATGCCAATTTTTTGTAGGGGCTAATGGTATTATTCCAGAGCTCTTTTATAATTGGCATAATTTTTTGGACCATATTTCATATATATAGAAATATCTTTCCAATGCAAATATTTATCGAATTAATCCAAATGGCCAAAATAAATGTCCATGAGCTCCTAAAAATATTGTTTTGATTTTTATCTCTGTCCAATATTTTCAGAGGGCAACATGAGCATTTTCTTGGACCCTTTTGGGGAATTTTTTTATTTGGGTCATTTTCAAAATGATTCTGAGGGTTCCACCAATCCTCATTTCAAATTTAAATGAAATTTAAACATGATGCACACATGAAGCTAGCCTAGAGCATTACCAGAAGCTAGGGATGTGACAACTCACCCCCACTAAACAAGAATCTCGTCTCGAGATTCAAGCGTAGGGTAAGGTGAAGGGGAAACGCAACTAGTATAATCTTCACGATCCAGGGTGCACTTCAGTTGAACGTTGATTTGAACACCATCTTTGTCTTGATGTCTTGCTCTGAGAACTCCAGCTAATCATGACAAGAAGAGGAAAGGAAAACTCTAGAACAATCGATCTTCGAGAAGACCGAACAACTTAGGATCAACTCATGGGATGAGACATAGCAACATCTCTTGAGCTGAGAGACGAAGCACAGATCCGAAGAAAAGGAGTGAAGCAGATGACGAGGGTTCACTAGGTAGACAACAATTTCACGCTTAAGAAGGTGGTAAACAATTGTCAACGTAGCGAGGAGTTGAGTTGCCATGATACCACAACGAGACACCTTCGGAACCGTGACTCGTAGAGATATTCCCTTAAGTGGCAAAAAGAATTACTTTTGATTCAGAGATCATTGAAACTCTTTAAACCAGCCTAAGACAATTCTCGAGCGATCGTTTGGAGGGGGTCGGTAGAATGGCATACTCAAACTTGGATGATGTGGATTACCTTGTTGAAGACAACGTAATGGATGATTTTTGCTTATCACCGGATATGGAAGGGACCCATGGTAGAATGACACATTGGCGGTGCAAGCTGGGAACAAAATGCAAATGCTGGGAATGATTCTGGTAACTGGGGAAGAACCCAACAATAGAGAGTGAATTCACTGTTGGAGTGGTTATAGCATAACCGAAGAATCTGGGGCAATCCCAGCTAGTGCCGATGATAAGACGTAGCGCTTGTGCGTGCTCTCAAGAACTTGAGCATTTCCATATTCATCAAGGTTTTACCAACATCCGTGTCAAGGGTCCGGTAACACAACTTACTACCATGATGAATGGTGATGGAGGATGCAGATGCAAAGGAAGATAACACCTTCTCAGATTACACCTTAGCGAAGCCAAGGAACAAAATCTGGATGATCGACCGAGAGACATTTAGCACTCCGCTTCTAATGTTCTCCTTGATGTGCTAGTGTATCCCATTCATAGATACGGTTTGATAACTAGAACATCAAGTAAAGGTCGGACTTCGGGAACACAACAAATCATAAGGCACAACTAGAGAGTAAATCCTACGAAGTCCTTATGGGAAGGTGGCCAACTTCATCAATCAAGATATTATAATAACAGGTCTTCCGGCTGGGTGTGTTAGCCATGACATCCACTTTATCGGTTATCGCGAGACCAATATTATAGTTCTTGGGAAATGTTCCAAACCATCATATCTGCCTGAGATTCAGATCTGGTTGGTGTCAAGATATTCCAGACTCATCGAGTCTAGGAAGAAAAACGAAAGTTTGCAACACAAATCGACGAGATGACGTTGCGAGATTCTCGGAAGATGAACTACGATAGCAAGCTCCAAAACATGAGCTGGTTCTGCTACAAACATGTGAACACGTTGTCCAAGACAAGCATGACCACAAAGTAGTCTTATAATAAAACACTACCGAGTTCAGGTTGGGAACCATCAGCGAGGATATCGAAGTTCTTTCATAAGTCCGGATTAGCTCTTATGGAGGAACTCCTTCTCCTTGAACAAATCAATCAGTGGCTTGGTGTGCTAGGGATACATATAGATTGAAGGTTGCAAGTCTTCAAACCACAACATTCTTCGCACGTGTGCATGACTGATTTGGAATGATTCCAAAGAAAGCAACATTGACTTTCTCGAATCCACGGCGGCAACTTGCATCAGATGCACATGAATTAAAGGAAGTCACTACCTTCATCCAAACATATGCTTCATGAGCTAGCATGAACAAATGCTTTCAAAAGTTTCCAACACTAGCTTAATGTTCAGCAAAATTATGGAGAAGACAAGGATGTTGTCAATGGGCACAACAACAATTCATCTGGGTTTCCTTTTAAAAGGAATTCCATAGTTAAGTGAACAAGTGATAGCATTGGTCAGACCTAAAAGATATAATGGTGTATGCTCGAGGGATCAACCACGAATAAAACAACATTACGAGCATCGTTGGTACTGATTTGATTTGACGATAACCCACACTCAAATCAAAGGATTGATCAGACAATAGGTCCAGCAACTGATCACAAGGACCAATCGATGAAGATATCATCTTTCTTCAACACACACTACACAAGAATATCCCTTTGGAACGAACTAAGCCAGACAAGCTTTTATCTTCCAACTCTCCAAGTTGTTGTCTAGCTTAACCAACTAGCTCAGGGATATCTAACACCGATTCTTGGAGAGAAGGTGGTTCACAAGAAACCAACTTGATCACGAGCTCAACATAGCAGTCAGGTGACAATCTGGTAATACTTCCGAGAAGATCTTCGGAAATCACGAACCACCGATATGTTACTAAGCTCGAGAACAATCTTGCTTTTCAGGGCAAGATGATATGATCAAATGAGTGAGGACTTGACAAGATCCTAACTCATCAATCGAAGGGTGCACCGAAATAAGGACTAGGTAGCACGATCAGTCTTAGAAGGATGATTCGAAAACCAACATACTAAGAATGAAATTATTATCCTTTAACTACCAAGCAACAGAGTTGCTAGCAGTATTGATTTCACACATCACAATTCATCTGTCGGCATTCCGGTTACAATAACACGGAAACCGAGAAATTATCAATGATGATCAGAAGTATTACTGCATCAAGAATTCATAAGATAGTGTGCAATTCCCATGATATTCCTGATATAAAGATGGTAATACTTCAAGGTAGATCAGACCAGAAGCTGGATTGGCATTTTGATCTGCCGAGCACAACTTCTTTGACCCAATCCTGGATAGGGAAGAGGTACTGGAGTGTGTTTCTCCTAGTCATTCAGGACAGAATGGCTTGACAGACCACAAGGGTAATAGGCATCGGTAAACGAGTGCATGCATACCCTTGACTATCAATTGATAGCCGAAGGTCAGTATGCAACTAAAGAGAACAACTCAAAGGAACATATAACTTTCTGAGTTGTGGATGCATAGATTAGTATGTCGAACCAAGTTCAACATATTTCTTCCGGATAACCCATGCAGAAAGGTAGAACTGGCAGAGTCACGATTTATGAATGGAGAACTCCTCAAGAGTACTCTAATTGTGATTTTTTTTGATCCAATAAACATCTGCCATAAGTAGTTCATGGTATTTGGAAGAAGAAGATACCACGGACTTCAAGGACTATCGCAAAGGTTACTAATAACCTAAGGGAGCTAGCAATTACTATCGACATGAAGTAAGTAGAGTGAATCTCGGGTTCAAGAACCCAGGAATAGAATACCTACTACTAAGTAGCATCACGGAATGCTTTCGAGAATGATGGCCAGAATCCTCACACTGGGAGCACAAATCATGGCTAAATTACTAGATGATCCCCTAAGACACCTAGGGTCATAGTAATAACTCCAACATAAAGGTCGAGGCAGTAGAGTACCTCGACTCAACAATTAGTGTGATTGAGCTGGCATAAAGGAGCATCGAAACCAGAGGGAAAGGATTTTTGCAATTGCATCAGACTATTTAGAAACCTGGAATGACTCGGACAGCATAACGGCTGTAAATGCTCAGAAAAGATTTGAGACATTCACAAAAATGGTGGCATAACCACTCAGAAGCACAATATCAAGGTTTCGAGATCAACAATTAACATACGGGAGTAGTAGGAACTGAACTGAGACTTAAGTCCAACAATCTTATAAGTCTACGGATTAGTAACACGTGATCCTGATAGAAAGAAGAGATAGCCTAGTTCTTAATCCCCGTAGAAGAGAAGATGATGACTCAGATCAGAAGGCCATGAGGTATAAGGAGTAAAAAGAGCCTTACGTTCCATCCCACAATCAATTCCCTTATATAACTAAGAATTTCTAGACTCAACTTCGACCAGTTTGGCTTGGTAATCCTACAGGCAGTCAAGCTCTGATACCAACGCTGTCAGGACCCCGACTCGATGTCACATCGATCTAGCCGGTAACACTTCATATCATTTTGCGGCCTCACGCACGGTGTTCCCACGGGTGTCGCCTTACCTTTGCCCGGGACCGTTTGCGCCTTTTGGCTCACGTATATGATAGTGTCGCTAGCATCCATATGATAAAGAGCCCGGGCTGACATGACTAGTCGTAAACCGAAAGTGGCACAGACTTACAGGGACAGGCATCCATGACCCAGCTTCGAACGTGTCGGTCATCAGCAAGTGGGTCCGGGCTGTAGCACTGGGCTAGCAGGACTCCGGTAAACCGGGCTGTAGCGGGCTAACAGGACTCCGGTACTCAAAGCGTGACATTTCCCCGAAGGGACAGACACAGGAACGAAGAAGGACACATGCCGGCCAGCCTAAGTGTTCCAGAGCAGTAGCAAGCTACCATGGCTCAGCGGTAACACTAGGAGACATTTCCCGGTAAGAGAGGCTACTAAAGATAAACAACTAGATAGTCAGATCCCACACATAGCACTACACATTACACGTACGCATAACATGCAAGTATGTGCTGTACAACATGGCATCACAGCATAACTCAACAATTATATGGATAAAGGCTCAGAAGAGCCATCATAGCATTTATTGCAAACAGGGGTCACAAGTGTCAGGACCCCGACTCGATGCCACATAGATCTAGCATGTAACACTTCATATCACTTTGCGGCCTCACGCACGGTATTCCCACGGGTGTCGCCTTACCTTTACCCGGGACCGTTTGCGCCTTTTGGCACACGTATATGACAGTGTCGCTAGCATCCATATGATAAGGAGCCCGGGCTGACATGGCTAGTCGTAAACCCAAAGTGGCACAAACTTACAGGGACAGGCATCCATGACCCAGCATCGAACGTGTCGGTCATCAGCGAGTGAATCCAGGCTGTAGCACTGGGCTAGCAGGACTCCGGTGAACCGGGCTGTAGCGGGCTAACAGGACTCTGGTATTCATCGCGTGACATTTCCCCGAAGGGACAGACACAGGAACGAAGAAGGACACATGCCGGCCAGCCTAAGTGTTCCGGAGCAGTAGCAAGCTACCATGGCTCGGTGGAAACACTAGGAGACATTTCCCGGTAAGAGAGGCTACTGAGGATAAACGACTAGATAGTCAGATCCCACACATACCAAGCATTTCAATAACATACACACAATATGCTCGATATGTGCAAACACAACATGGCATCACAACATGACTCTATGACTCAAGTAATTTAATCAATAGGCTCCGAGGAGCGAGATATTACAAACATGGGTCTCATGACCCAACAATCAGAGCATACAAGTCAAAGCACAAGTGGAAGCTATCATGTCTGAGTACAGACATCTATAAATGAAAAAGGCTGAGAAGCCTGACTATCTACCAGATCCTGCCGAGGGCACAAGATCGTAGCTGAGGTATCAAGCTAAACGTCGAAGTCCACGTGAAACTACTAGCGAGACCGAAGTCTCTCTGCAAAAACATAAAATAGGCAAACGTGAGTACAAATGTACCCAGCAAGACTTACATCAGAACTATCTACATATGCATCATTATCAACAAAGGGATGGTGGGGTTTATCTGCAGCAAGCCAGCTTTGACTCGGTGGCTATCCTGAACTACGACTGCGAGTAACTTTTTTGAGGTGGCGCACACGAGTCCACATATTCACCATATCAATACACCACTATGGAATCGCTCCCGTCTCCCTACGAGAACGCCATCCATAGCACTCACGCTTATCTTGCGTATTTTAGAGTATCCACTTTCACTTGTCTATGAACTGATATAAGCAACCCAGAAGTCCTTTTCCGCGGACACGGCTATTCGAATAGATGATGATAACCCTGCAGGGGTGTACTTCTTCATACATGTTTCCACCACTTAGCGTCTGCACACGACATGTGCTCGGCAGACTTCAAGCGAAAGCCGACGTGGGTGTAGACCACGACCTACCTAAACACTCAAGTCTCTAGTCCAGGTTTATCGCCTATTCGGGTTCCATCCATGAGGAGATCCGGCCGGAGTTTCGCTCACAGCCCCAAACGATGTGAACAGGGTTCCGTGACACCAAACGGGCGCCCGGTTTACCCGGCCACGTGCCTACCGCATCACAGCCCACCCCTACGGTCAGCGCTGTCCACGGCCTCCAGCATACTACAAACACCAGAAACTACTTGCAACTCCTGGACAGAGGACGAGGGTGAATGAGAAGTCGAGCGGGGTCATATTTCAGGGCCCAATGTATGGTAGTAACTGAATCATGGATCACAAACACAGAACTCAGTTCCTGAGGACGGCTACAATGATACAACCCACCATGTACTCCTACATGGCCTCTCACCGCTACCTTTACCAAATCGTGTTCACACACTTAGCTCACACACAGTAGGACATGTTCACACGCCTCTGATTCATCCCCGATGAATCAGACCTGACTCAACTCTAAGCAGTAGCAGGCATGACAAACAAGCATGAATGAGTAGGCACAACAGGGCTCAAACAACTCCTACTCATGCTAGTGGGTTTCATCTATTTACTGTGGCAATGACAGGTCATGCAAAGGATAAAGGGGTTCAACTACCGCAGCATGTAACAGTTGAATCGGTGTTGTCCTAATGCAGTAAAAGAGAGCAGGAGCGAGAGGGTAGGATTGTATCGGAATGAACAAGGGGGTTTTGCTTGCCTGGCACTTTTGAAGATAACATTGAGTCTTCATCAGTGTCAACAATCACATCATCGGTATCACGTCTATCGAGAGGGGACAAATACCGGCAACACAGAAGGGAACACAATCAATGCAATGCACAATATGATGCATGATCATGACATGGCAAAATGAATGTGTTTTGAGCTAATGCAACTAGCAACAGATTAAATGAAGTTGGTTTGAATACAAGATTCAAATTCAAACTCCATATGTGATTATTTAAATGCCCTTAATTGATTTGTGCTAAACAGCAGCTATAAGTTGTTCTAACATGCATGAAAATGGTACAGATGGATTCCTTGAATTTTTCTGATAATTTTTCATATATAATTTATTTAATTTGGAGTTACGGTTAATTTTCTATGATTTATTGAAGTTTAAACAATTTTCTGGAATTTTCTGATTTATTTTAAATCCAGAAAATCATTTAATGCGTCAGCATGACATCACCTTGACGTCAGCAGGTCAACAGGGCGCCTCCAGGTCAAACCTGACCTGTGGGACCCATATGTCAGCGTCACAGGTTAAACAGGGGGGGTTTATTTTAGTTTAATTAAGGATTAGGGCACTAGGGCCCACATGTCAGTGGCTCTGGGGTTAGATTAGGTGGTGATTAGCTTAAGCTAATCACCTGATGGCGGGGGCCCACCTGTCAGTGTCAGCAGAGGGGGTAGTTAAAATAAAATAACTAAACTAATTAACAGGGGAGCTGGCCCCACCTGTCATCGACCCAGAAAGGGGGGGTCCCGCCGTGGTCAACGTGGTCAGACCCACCAGCGGCTTGACGCCGGCGAGGCCAGACGCGGTGGTGCGCGTCGGAAACCAACTACAGGGGCTCTTTTGGCGCGCAGGGAGCAGCTACGGGGAGAGGGTGGAGTGGCGCATCCAACGGTGGCGGTGGCGGAGGCTGGGGTGGCCGGAGCTGCCGGCGGCGAGCTCTTTTGCGGCGGCCGGAGCTCGGGCGAGGTCGGGGTTGGCGTTCGGGGGCACGGGAGGGGAAGCTAGTGGCGGCTACGGGCTCCTGGAGACGTGTTGAGTGCGGTGGTGTGCTCGGCTTCGAGCTGCAACGGCTCCAGCCACGGTGGTGACGAGGCACGGCGGCGGCGAGCTCTCGGGTCCGGCGGAAAGGCGGCTAGGGTACGGGAACGAGCGCGAGGAGGAGGGGGAATGGAAGAGTAGCTCACAGGGGTTGCGACGGTGGCCTCGGGGAGCTCGGGGAGGCACCCGAGCCGACGAATTTGACGAAGATGGCCGGCGGTCCCGAGGTTGAAGAAGCCGGCGGTGGCGACGTTGCAGGGGCTCCCGCGGTGCGCTTCTCGGCGAGGAGGAAGAAGTGGTCGAGGCGGATCCCCTGGGTACTTCGGGTGGCAGCGAGGAGCATGGTGGCTACGGCGAACAGCGTCGGCGACGACGAGCTTCGCTCGGGCGCGTGCAGGGAGGAAAGCAGAGGAGAGAACGGGGTCCAGGGGAAGAGAGGGGAGGTGCAGGGGGCGAGGGAAGTGCGTGGCGTGAGGGGGAGGCTCGGGAACGCCTCGGTGGAAGCAGGAGGTGGCCGAGGCGGCATCGGCGCTCGCCACCGAGCTGCTTCGGTGCGAGGGGAGGAAGAAGACAAGGGGGAGGGAGGAGGTGGGCTGGGCCAGCGGGAGGAGCTGGGCCGGCTACAGGTAAGTGGCCCAGGTGGGCTGCAGGTAATGTTTCCCTCCCTCTCTCTGTTTTTCCTATTTTACTTCTGTTTTCTATTTTTCTGACATTTGTTTGATTTAATAAATATATTAAATCATTTAATTTTATTATGCCAATTTTTTGTAGGGGCTAATGGTATTATTCCAGAGCTCTTTTATAATTGGCATAATTTTTTGGACCATATTTCATATATATAGAAATATCTTTCCAATGCAAATATTTATCGAATTAATCCAAATGGCCAAAATAAATGTCCATGAGCTCCTAAAAATATTGTTTTGATTTTTATCTCTGTCCAATATTTTCAGAGGGCAACATGAGCATTTTCTTGGACCCTTTTGGGGAATTTTTTTATTTGGGTCATTTTCAAAATGATTCTGAGGGTTCCACCAATCCTCATTTCAAATTTAAATGAAATTTAAACATGATGCACACATGAAGCTAGCCTAGAGCATTA
>NW_025231373.1:10233-11483 GCF_018294505.1 Triticum aestivum | reverse complement strand
AAAAAAAATAAAAAAAATTTGAAAATTTTTTTGAATTTTTTTTTAAAACTTAGTAATGGCGCACCAGTGGACAGTGCGCCATTACTGGTTTAACTAGTAATGGCACACTGTCCACAGGTGCACCGTTACTAACAATTTTTTTTAACTTTTTTTTCAAAACTTCTAATGGCGCACGGTGGGTGTGGTGCTCCATTACTATGTCAACTAGTAATGGCGCACTGTCCCACGGTGCGCCATTAGTAACAAATTTTTTTTATTTTTTTTCAAAACTTCTAATGGCGCACCGCACACCAGGTGCGCCATTAGTAATATATTACTAATGGCGCACCTGTATATGGTGCGCCATTGCTCTATACTAATGGCGCACCACACATGTGATGCGCCATTAGTGTCCATTTCATCTATAGCCGTTTTCCTAGTAGTATATTGAACAAGCTGACAGCAAGGGATTAACTAATGCTCAGGGTAACAACATTATGTTTAGCCCCTTGATGCCACAATCGGCTAACCTTGATGGTGAAGGTTTTGATAAGGTTCTGGATCCTGTGCATGTGCCAGGCCGAGGTGCTCCAAAGAAAAGGCTACAGGCAAAGATGAAGAAGACAAGATCAGAGGGTAGATGTGGCTATTGTCATGTGGCAGATGGTCACAATCGACGTACGTGCACCAAATTGTTAGAGGTACGTAATATGTCATAATTTAATGTTTGCATGTGTCCAAATATATTCCATGGCATTAAATATATCCTTCTGTGTAGGATCTTGAAGCAGAACTCTGATAGCTACAACATTGTGCGCACGGGCGGACAGCAAGTACGTCGACGATGAACCTGATGTTGTCGTGTGCATTGTTGTCTATGTCTAGTACCATGTGACCTTATCTCTAAAATATACTTCATTGTGTCAGTTAGTCAGTGACTTCCTCATAATTATTTGTATGTATGACTCAGCTATTTTGGCAGTCCACTCTCTTGTAATAGTATGAGTTTGGGATATTTGGTTTGCATTTTGTATGTGATTTTTTGATGTGCAACTTAAAGAATCATGGTTTCTTCGTGGCCAGCGTGTAGATTGTGTATTTTGCATGAGAAATTTTGGAAATAGATGTAGTGGACAAATTAAATTTTTCTCGCATAAAAAAAATATAGGCCAAAAAATCCAAAAAAATACATCAGTCATCCATGCTCTCCAGTTGAAGAATATACACGATGAATACGGTCTTTATTACAAATGATAAATCATATTCATTCT
>NW_025231373.1:0-8078 GCF_018294505.1 Triticum aestivum | reverse complement strand
GGTCCCGATGATAAGAAATAAAATGACTATTGAGAAAAAGTTCCCTGCTAACCCGGTTGATGTCATTTTCAAAGGCCATCTATTTCTTCAGATGTGAACACCTTTGGGGAAACAACGCGGTGCTAAGCTCATGAAGATCACGATGGAGAAGATCGGCAACAGTATCCCGCGACTTCGGCAAGCGGCTTGAGCTACCACATGTCTCTTTTGGTTTCTTTTGGCTGCGTCGGATGGAGGCGACCTGGTGCGTGGCTTTTATAATCGTCTCGGTTGGGACCGTTTTATCTGAACTATGGTTATGGCCGATGGGGCCTAACGGGAACTTGTTTTCGATTTGGTTGTAAGATGTCTAAACCTCGTGATGCTGCCAGTTGGCTTTATTAATCTAAAGCCGGACGCTTCTAGCGTCTTCGTTCCAAAAATACATAGAGTGCAAGGAAGACCCACGCTTGTAACAATCTAAAGCAGGTGCAGGACTTGCTCGGGGGGGGGGGCGAGGTGGGACTAAACTTTGATGGTGGCCTTATCTTTACCGAGAGCCACTCTCGGCAATTTCTCGTTTACCAAGAGCCACTCTCGGGTAACAGCCACTAGAAGATTCATAGTGACTGTATGGACTCTTAGTAATGAGATAAGACCGAAGCTTATTGCGGTTGGACTACTGAACTATTTAAACATGTCATTTTGCTAGTCGGCAGGCGAGGTGGGACTAAATCTTTGCCGAGTGCCACTCTCGGCAAAGAGTTGCAATTGTAACCGTGTCGTTAGTCGCCGCCGAATGTGCCATGTGGCAAAACTTTGCCGTGTGTGGCCGGATGGCCATCGGCAAATAGTGCCTTTGCCGAGTATAGCTTGTTTGTCGAGCAATACTGTCGGCATTGTCGTGTGTTTGGCGACTTACTCCCTTTGCCGAGTGCGACTCTCGTCATTCTTTACTTTGCCGAGTGCCCATGTTTTGGCTCTCGGCGAAGACGTCGACACCCGACGTATACGAAAATTCCAGTAGTGGGAGGAGATAGTGGAGACACGCATCAAGAAACTGGGATGCGTCTACCGAGCACCTTTCCTTTTTTTGGTAAGCATGAAACAGACTAGATGCAATCACGCGCTTTGCTACGCTGCTAGATCATTGTTATGATTCACATCCTCTAGAATGTTTTATGGTAATCGGTAGCAGTGGGCAAAGTTATCCTTCTCAAGCAAGTACTACGGTACCTAGATCGTTTTTCTCTCCTCCCTGGCGGCTAGAACCCTAGCCGCCGCCAGGAGAGGCCATCTTTCAGCGCCGTCCTCCGGCGGCTCCCCTCTGCTGGCGATCTCGATCGTCGGTGGTGAGGGGGGTCGCCGGATCCACACGCGTGGATCGTTTTTACTCCCTTATAGTCTAGGTTCTTAGGTTGTTCATCGTCTTGGCTTCAGCGGCGACGATGACGGCGCTGAATAAAGATTATTCGTATCCTTCCCTGGCGAGGCCATTGGTCCTATGGTTGGGGATGGATTTGGAAACCAGTCTGTTCAAGCAAGGATGGCGTGGCGATGGCGGCATCCTCATGGTGGACCTGTGTCCTCGGGCTCCGTCGTTGCGACGAGTTTGCTCCAGCGTCGGCGTGGAGCTTGGGAGGTAGTCCAGGAGCGGATGCAGATTGTGGTCTGTATCGACGACATCTGGAAGATGGAACGTGTGTTGGGTTCGTGGTTCGTGGATGGTAGGTATGGTTTCCTCCTTCGGTGTCTTAGTCGTGGTGGAGTGCCAGATCTGGAGTTCGATGGTGTGTCCAGGGTGTTGCCCCGGCCTAATTCGTTCAACCGGCAATGGTTTCACTTTTGGTGAGCCACCTTGGAGGTCCGCAAAGCTGTATATCAGCGATGGAACCACGTCGAGCTCGGGTGAGGAGGTGATCCGTCATTCTTTTTTTCGGTGGCTGATGTGGTGCTGCCGGAGGGAGGTGACGGGTGTTGGTGTCAAGCTCAGAGATGTTCTACTATCTTTTCAGTTTTGTCATGCCGGTCCTTACCTGACTTGTACTTTGTTTTTTATGATATGAATGAGACATGTATTACCATGCAAAAAGAAAAAAAAACAAATACTACGGTGCAATGCAATAAAAAGATTGAAAGGGGGCAAATAGTAATTAACTGCATTGGGTTTTAACAGTACCATAGAGTCAAATGAAACCAGTGCAATATTGTACTTGCCACACACAAAGGACCACTTCAATTATGTGAGTACACTACCCAATACGCATGTGACGGAGCCAAGTCTGGACACAGGTACAACTAATAAGTTTACAGCTTGTACCCGACTATACTGCAAGTGTTACATGGACATTTGCGGTAGCCCAAATGAGATGAATGCACCCACCTAAAATGTTGCTATCACGATCTGTGTTCATACACATAGGCTATGCCGGTCTGAACACATAGACTGACTTTCTCGCAGCTGAGCATGAGTGCGGACACATGCTGTTAGTTGATCCTAGCGAACAGCAACCTACAGAGTTTAAATCGGTAGAGAGCGTATCCTCGTTGATGTGCTTGCCAGCATCCCACAAATCCACATGATCCACCGCTCCCCAAACCCAGCCATGCGGAAGACTTCTAATAGGAAGGGCCATTGCACCGAGTCAAACGCCTTTGATATGTCAAGCTTGAGCATAATGGCTGGGTCCCGTAGGGCGTGAAGCCTTTTTGCCGTGCATTGGACGAGCATGAAATTGTTGTGGATGGACCGTCCTCGTACAAAGTGCTGGAATTTAGTCTATATTGGGGCAGTCCAATAACTATTTCAGAAATTCCTAATAAATCCTATAGGCCCACTTAGCCCATTTGTGCAAAGCAAGGGATACTACTAAAGTTTAGTCTCACATTGCTAGTTGAGTGGGAATTGGACCTCCTTATAAGGGAGGTTCTTTCCCCACTTGTATGAGCATGAGAACAAGAGGGACATCCACGCGCGCTCCTCCTCCGCCGCCCGCCTCATCACGACGCGCCGCGCCGCGGGTTGCGGGAACGAGCCGATGTCTAAATTTTTGCCACGCACTACGGGTATACGAAAGGTCACTTGGAAGCTGAATTTTTTTTTCTGTAGTGGACACTGAATCCGAACGGCGCGCCTCTTCGGCTGCTGCCTGTTCGTTTCGTCTCCCGCGTTCCCTTCAGCTCCCGGCGCAACCTCGCGCCTCCTTCTCTTGCGCCTATAAAAGGGAGGTCGCTCCTCTCAGAGAGACGCACCAGAATCTCTTCCTCCTCTCGCCACAAGTTCCTGAGCACTGCGCTGCTGTTACGTTCTTCCTCATCCCGGCTTGCGGCGTGCACCGCTGGTCGGGACAGTAGGCCTCCGGAACCGCACCCTTTGAGTCCTGTACGGGAGAAGGGTGATAAGGTTTTTGGGGAGCGCTCAGCGCGACTACTAGCTGCTTCATCACGGACGATCCGGTCGCCGACGACTACTTCCCCGACGTCCACGACCTCCTCGACGACATGGCAGGCGAGGACACCGACCCCAAGTCCAGCGCTCCTGCTGCTGCTGTGCCGTACGTGTTCTTCTCCTTTCTGTTAGAAGTCCTACTACAGTTCTTGGCTCTAGTTTCTGCCCTACGTATGTTAGACTCTATTTCATATGTGCAACCTGCTATACTGTCTGCTCTAGATATGTTTAGTTACGGTTCATATATGAACATGTTGTTTACCTTCTCTTTGTCAAATCACATGGCTTATTTTATCACTGCTATACTAGCCATGTTTTATCTACTATTTCTGTTAATCAAATCATTCGGTAAATTGCTCATATTTCCAACAATCCAAAAACCTTATTATAGGCAATTTACCCCGAGTGGTTTTGCTGCTTCCATGAGACCTCCTATGTTTGAGGGTATCCACTATAAGAGGTGGCGCGTGAGAGCAGTCTTATGGTTTCAGACCATGAGCTGTTATGACGTCATTCTTGGCAAACCTGAAGGAGAGCAAGATGCCCAACAGGCACAAGCTTTTCAGAAAATGGATACTCTGTTTAAGGCTGCTCTCTTGAGTGTTCTTGGTGAGAACATAGTTGACGCTTATGCGTCAATTGACAATGGAAAAGATATGTGGGACGCACTCGAGGCCAAGTTTGGGGTCTCGGATGCCGGCACTGAGTTGTACATCATGGAGCAATTCTATGATTACAGGATGACTGAAGAGCGCTCCGTGGTTGAGCAGGCTCATGAGATACAGTCATTTGCTAGAAAACTTGAGCACTTCAATTGCATACTACCGGACAAGTTTGTTGCTGGGGGTATCATTACTAAGCTTCCTCCTTCATGGAGGAACTTTGCTACCTTACTGAAGCATAAGAGACAGGAGTTTTCCGTTCTGGATCTCATTGGTACTCTTGATGTGGAAGAAAAGGCGAGAGCAAAGGACACACGTGCTCGAGGTATTGAGGGAGGAACTAGTGCCAATGTGGTACAGAACCAGAACTTTCAGCCCCACAAGTTCAAGAACAAGGGCAAGTTTGATGGTAAAGCAAAGTTTGATGGAAAGAACAAGGCTGTGCAACACACAAACTTCAAGAAGAAGAATGGCAAGAAGAAAGGTGCTTGTCATGTGTGTGGAGATCCTGATCATTGGGCTCCTAGTTTCCCTAATCGCTGTGACAAGCGTCATCCTGGTAAAGGCGGCAAGACCGCTAATGTTGTCATTGGAGACACTGACATGAAGGATGCTGGGTATGGTATATTTCCCACTATTCTTTCAGTATGTCATTCTCCTGATTGGTTGATTGACACGGGTGCTAATGTGCATGTATGCGGTGATATTTTCATGTTTTCGTCTTATCAGACCGCAGGGACTTCAACCGTGCTGATGGGCAACGGTTCAAGTGCTTCTGTTTGTGGTGTTGGCACAGTCGATCTGAAGTTTACTTCGGGGAAGATCGTGCGGCTGAAGAATGTGCATTATGTCCCCTCCGTCAATAAAAATCTTGTTAGCGGATCTCTTTTGTGTAGAGATGGCTACAAGCTTGTCTTTGAGTCGAATAAATTTGTAATATCCAAGTATGGAACCTTTGTCGGTAAAGGCTATGACTTAGGAGTCCTGTTTCGTTTATCCTTGTCAGACGTTTGCAATAAAGTTGTTGATCATATTTGCAACAATAGTAAATCAAATATGTGGCATTCACGTCTTTGTCATGTTAACTTTGGTTGCATGTTGCGACTAGCAAAGTTGAACTTAATCCCTAGTTTCACCACTGTCAAGGGATCTAAGTGTCAAGTGTGCGTGCAAGCTAAGCAACCTCGTAAGTCTGACGTGACTGCGGAGACGAGAAATATTGCACCACTAGAACTTATACATTCAGATCTATGTGAAATGAATGGTGTTTTGACAAAAGGTGGAAAGAAATATTTCATGACGTTAATTGACGACTCCACTAGATACTGTCGTGTGTATCTTCTGAAATCTAAGGATGAGGCTTTGAACTTTTTCAAGATCTATAAAGCTGAAGTGGAAAACCAACTTGATCGAAAAATCAAGAGGCTTAGGTCCGACCATGGTGGAGAGTATTTTTCCAATGAATTTGATGCTTCTTATGCGGAACATGGTATAATCCATGAGAGGACGCCTCCCTACTCACCTCAGTCAAATGGGGTGGCCGAAAGAAAGAACCGTACTCTAACTTATTTGGTTAACGCCATGTTAGACACATCGGGTCTCTCCAAGGCATGGTGGGGGGAGGCGATATTGACAGCATGTCATGTCCTAAATCGAGTCCCCACAAAGAACAAATAGATAACTCCATTCGAGGAATGGGAGAAGAAAAGGTTAAAACTCTCTTATCTGCGAACATGGGGTTGTTTGGCGAAAGTCAATGTTCCAATTCCAAAGAAGCGGAAGCTTGGACCAAAGACTGTGGATTGTGTTTTCCTGGGATATGCTTTTCATAGCATTGGCTATAGATTCTTGGTTGTAAAATCTGAGGTACCTGACATGCATGTCGGTACGATCATGGAGTCGAATGATGCGACTTTCTTTGAAGATATCTTTCCCATGAAGGATATGGCTACCTCATCTAATCAGGAGATGCCTAGTTCATCGAATCAGGAACCAGTTACAATTACCGAACCTGGCATTTCGATGGAACACTTTGAAAGTCCTGTGGAGGAGAACAATGAAGTTCCTACTAGGAGCAAGAGACAGAGGACTACAAAGTCCTTTGGTGATGATTTTCTTGTGTATCTCATAGATGACACTCCCAGTTCTATTTCAGAGGCTTATGCATCTGAAGATGCTAACTACTGGAAGGAAGCAGTTCGTAGTGAGATGGATTCCATCTTGGCGAATGAAACTTGGGAGATAACTGATCGTCCTTATGGGTGCAAACCTATAGGATGCAAATGGGTATTCAAGAAGAAGCTTAGGCCTGATGGTACTATCGAAAAGTACAAGGCTCGGCTCATGGCTAAGGGTTATACCCAAAAGAAAGGTGAAGACTTCTTTGATACTTACTCACCTGTGGCTCGACTGACCACTATCCGAGTTCTACTTTCACTAGCTGCCTCACATGGTCTTCTCATTCATCAGATGGATGTTAAGACTGCTTTCCTAAATGGAGAGTTGGATGAGGAAATTTATATGGAACAACCAGATGGGTTTGTAATAGATGGTCAGGAAGGGAAAGTGTGCAAGTTGCTGAAGTCTTTGTATGGACTCAAGCAAGCACCCAAACAGTGGCATGAGAAGTTCGAAAGAACTTTAACAGCTGCAGGCTTTGTTGTGAACGAAGCTGACAAATGTGTGTACTATCTCCATGGTGGGGGCGAGGGAGTTATGCTTTGCTTGTATGTTGATGACATACTGATTTTCGGAACAAATCTGAATGTTATTAAGGAGGTCAAGGATTTTCTATCTTGCTATTTTGAGATGAAGGATTTAGGAGTGGCTAATGTCATTCTAAACATCAAGTTGTTGAGAGATGATGATGGTGGGATTACATTGCTTCAATCTCACTATGTGGAAAAGCTCTTGAGTCGCTTTGGCTATAGTGACTGCAAGCCCTCTCCAACACCATATGATGCTAGCGTGCTGCTTCGAAAGAATCGAAGAATTGCTAGAGATCAATTGAAGTATTCTCAGATTATTGGCTCGCTTATGTACTTAGCCGGTGCTACAAGACATGACATCTCTTTTGCTGTTAGCAAACTGAGTCTGTTTGTCTCAAAACCAGGAGATGTGCATTGGAAAGCTCTAGAGAGAGTTTTGCGTTATTTGAAAGGCACTGCAAATTATGGAATTCACTATACCGGGCACCCAAAGGTGCTTGAAGGGTATAGTGACTCAAACTGGATCTCAGATGCTGATGAGATAAAGGCCACGAGCGGATATGTATTCACTCATGGAGGTGGCGCTATTTCTTGGAAGTCTTGCAAGCAGACCATCTTAACGAGGTCAACAATGGAAGCAGAACTCACAGCACTAGATACAGCTACGGTTGAAGCAGATTGGCTTCACCGGCTCTTGAATGACTTGCCGGTTGTTGAGAAACCTGTACCGGGTGTCCTTATGAACTTCGACAATCAAACTGTGATCACAAAAGTGAGCAGCTCAAAGGATAACATGAAGTCATCAAGACACGTTCAGAGAAGGTTAAAGTCTGTCAGGAAAATGAAAAACTCTGGAGTTATTGCGTTGGATTATATCCAAACGTCTAAAAATCTGGCAGATCCTTTTACTAAGGGTCTATCGCGTAATGTGATAGATAATGCATCGAGGGAGATGGGTATGAGACCCACAATATGAGTTGTTCACAGTGGTAACCTATTCTTTGTGATCGGAGATCCCGTGAATTAGATGTGGAAGACAAGCTGTTGGTCAACTGAGAGGAGAGTATCCCTAGTATTCCCAATACCACTCCATGAAGATGCAATACTCTCCTAATCTGCATGGCAGGTTGATGTATATCTTAATGTGTTCTAAGTGGCTTATTTAAAGCAGAGATGTTATCCTGCAGAACATCTTTTAAAGAACACACCTATATGAGTCTGATTGTCAAACGTCGCAATCTATGAGAGTAGGGTTCTCTCTAGTAAACTCATGAAAGGTCA
>NW_025231372.1:0-11483 GCF_018294505.1 Triticum aestivum | reverse complement strand
TTTTTATGTGTTCACATGATTAGGCTACTGTAGTGACCATGTTATATAGCTATTGTTTCAATAAAGTGCCAAGTAAAGCCTTTGGGATAGTGTGGATGATAATTGACTTGAATCTGTGCAAAAACAGAAACTTTTTCTTCCAGAAACAAAATTGTTTAAATTCAGTAGAGCGTCGAAAAATTCTGAATTTTTACAGATGATTGATATACAAATTGTCTACGTGGTCCAAATTTTTCAGATTTTTGGAGTTGCAGAGGTGTGACTAATATTCAGATCTTTACGTACTGTTCTGTCTTTGACAGATTCTGTTTTCAATGCATAGTTTGCTTGTTTTGTAGTTTCTATGGCTTATATTGCTCAATATAAATTGTGGAAATGATATGCTACAGTAGGCATTGTGTGGAAACAATTATGAATCTTCTCTTTGATAGTACCAAAGTGAAATGCTTTGCTCTTTATCATACTAACCTATCTCACGAAGTTCCGTTAAGTTTTGTGTGGTTGAAGTTTTCAAGTTTTTGGTGAGATGTCAATATGAGGAGAATAACAAGTGACAAGACCCTAAGCTTGGGGATGCCCAAGGCACCCCATGTTAATATCCAAGCAAGTAAGCTTGGGGATGCCCCGAAAGGCATCCCCTCTTTTGTCTTCAACATTATAGGTAACCTCACTTGGAGCTATGTTTTCATTCGTCACATGATATGTGTTTTGCTTGGAGCATCAATTTATCTTGTTAGGATTTTCTTGCTGTTATTTATAATAATGTTTCGCATCATTGATAGCATTTACTATGCTTATTTTATAAGTCTACATGTTGCTGTTTGAAAATAGAAAGTTTATCGATGTTGCCAAAATTCCCTAGAAAAGTCAGAATGTGATAAAGTGCTTAAACGTTTTGCGGAATAAGCTATGATAAATGTTCTATAGTGTGGTAATTTTTTCAGAATTTTTGGAGTTAGGGAAGTATGATGAATATTGCATTCTTTACAGACTGTACTGTTTTGGCAGATTGCTGTTATGTTTGCTTGTTTAATGATTCTATTTGCGGATAGGAGTATTAAATATGCAGAGGAATTTAGTATGCAATGTTTAATAATAATTTTAGTGATTTGCTACAGTAGAGAATGATAAGGTTATTGCATTGATTTATACTAACTTATCTCACGAGTTCTTGTTGAGTTTGTGTGGATGAAGTTTTTAAGATTTAGGGAAACCGTGATATAAAAGGAATTAAGGAGACGCAAAATATCAAGCTTGGGGATGCCCAAGGCATCCCAATATAATATATCAAGAAGTCTCAAGCATCTAAGCTTGGGGATTCCCCGGTAGGCATCCCACCTTTCTTCATCAACAATTATCGGTTAGTATCGGTTGAGCCTAAGTTTTTGCTTCTTCACATGATGTGTGCTATTCTTGAAATGTCATTTTATTTTTGTTTTGCTTGTTGTTTTAATAAAGTACTTAGATCTGAAAGTTTTTAAATAAAATAGAGTCCTCAAATAGTTGCCAGGGAGGTTAGGTAAGTGGCACTCACATCCCTTCAACGAAGCTCTTTTTTATGGAATTGGTCTAGTGCTTCACTTATATCTTTTTGAGCATGGTGTGCTTCAGTATTTTTGAAGAAATTCTCTCCTGCTTCACTTAAATTAATTTGAAAGAAAGAAATATTATGCTCATGATCTTCACTTATATTTATTTGAGCTTATCAAAAGCAACACATGAAAATTAGTCCCAAAGTGATAGATATGCAAGAAGGATCCATGGGCTACTGTTCATCCAGCCTCCACCGACTACTGTTCAACCAGCCCTTCATGGGGTCCTGTTCATCCACCCCCAACAGGCTCGGGTGTGGCCGCCTCCTCGATCGGTGTCATGTTCATCCAGCGGCAACGACCTACTACTACCATGG
Organism: Triticum aestivum; assembly: GCF_018294505.1. Taxonomy (NCBI): domain Eukaryota; kingdom Viridiplantae; phylum Streptophyta; class Magnoliopsida; order Poales; family Poaceae; genus Triticum; species Triticum aestivum. The sequence continues at coordinate 9,574 of NW_025231372.1, read as the reverse complement.
GGTCCTATTCATCCAACCCCCATAGGGAACTATTCATCCAACCCCCAACAACGGTCACTGTTCATCAAGAGGCAGGTTCGATCAGCTTTAGTTAGCAGTAGTAGCAAAGGAATCGCTCGAGTTAAGTTAACAGCCAAGGGATCGATCGCTCGGGTTTAGTAACGTAACTAGTGCAATCACTTGGGTTCAGTAAGCGAACACCTCGCTCGGGTTTAGTTAGAGCCCAACGCCTCGCACACACGCGCGTATGTGTGCGAGAGAAATGCGCAAACCCCCGGGCATCGCTCAGCCCCGACCACCCACCGTAACCGAGAACTCCCTGAAATTTTCCTCGCCCTCTCTTCTAGCACGGTTTTTTCCATCATGGATGGCCCAAAGAATGTCAGGCAGGTGCGTCCCCGGCCTACCTAGTATGAAAAGCCCATTTTCTTTCATGATCTCTTGTCATAGAAGTAGGAGCCCAGCACATCTATTATTATACAGGGTTTTTTCACAATATCGTCATAGAAGTGTCATAAGCATGACAGAAAAAAATTGTTCGGGCCAAAATGTCACGGATGTGTCTTTTCTAGTAGTTTTGAGTTGTCTATGACCATATAAGTCTCCAAGTGGTCCATATCCGCGGATGAAGCTATTCGAATATATCATTAACCCTGCAGGGGTGTAATTCTTCACACACACTCTCACCACTTACCACCATATACATGTCATGTATCTCGAAAACTTTCAAGCGGAAGCCTCACGAGGGTGTCGGCCACAACCTGACTAACCATGCAAGACTGTAGTGCAGGTATATCGCCTATCTGAGGCTGAACCCGCAAAGGAAGTCTCGCCAAAGTTTCCATTACGGCCCCAAACGATGTGTGCAGGGTTCCCAAGTCCACCTCGACGGATGGAACTACGCTTGGTACACCGTGCCATGGTGCCTAGTCTAGCCCAAGCCCACCTAGTTGGGTGCCACTTGGTAGACAAATAGCACGGCCTACAAACACCAGAAACTAGTTGCAACTCCTGCACGGAGATCAAGGTGGTTAATAAGCCAAGATGGGTCATATTTTAGGGCCCAATGTGTGGTAGTAGCTAGTCTTGGATAACATACACATGACTCAGTTCTTAAGGACGGTCTCAATGAGACAACCCACCATATACTCCTACATGGCCTCTAATCGCTCCCTTTACCAAATCGTGTTCACACACTTAGCTAGCAACATCAAAACATGGTCACAACATTCCAATTCATTTCCCGATGAGTCAGGCCTGACCCGACTCTAAGAAATAGCAAGCATGGCATGGATGAAGTCACAAAATGGCTCAAGCAACTCCTAATCATGCTAGGAAGGTTTAGCTATTTATTGTGACAATGATAGTTCATGTAGAGGAACGGGTTCAACTACCTCAACAAGTAACAATTGAATCATTGTTGTCCTAATGCAATAAAACAGAGCAGGAGCAAGATAGTGGGATGGTATCGAGATGAATAAGGGGGTTGCTTGCCTAGAAGATCAATCATAGAGCTTTGCTTCTCGGATAGCTAGTCGGTGCCACTCACAGGAGCAGAACCTATCGAGAAGGACAGTACCGGAGAGAAAATTAATACACATCAAATGCAAATAGTATGATGCATGATCATGGCATGGAGATATGATGTGGTTTGAGCTAATGGATCCAATATTCATTTTGGATGAAGTACATTTGAACCAAAGGTTCAAATGCAACTCCAACATAAGCATTTTTAAATGCCACTTATGTCTTTTCACTTATACAGTAGGTATGAATTTCTTTTTCATGCGTGAAAATGTTACAAATGGATAGACTGAATTTTTCTGATAATTTTTCATATATGAATTATTTCATTCTGAGCTATTGTTAATTTTTTATGACATTTTGAAGTTTCAAACATTTTCTGGAATTTCCAAATTAATTTCTAAGATGAAAATCCCAGAAAATGTAATTATGATGTCATCACGGTCAACACTCACGTCATCAGTCAACCATGGTCAGCCCAAGTCAAACCTGACCAGTGGGCCCAACTGGTCGGTGACTCAGCTAGTTAACCAGGGTGGTTAGTTTTATTTTTTCACTAATCCAGAACTAAACAAAGGTCGGGCCCACATGTCATAGACTCTGGGGGGTCCAAAAGTAGTCAAATTCAGTCAAAATGACCGGCAGTTAATCGCCGATGAGGTCAAACATGGCGGAGTAGCCCGGGTTTCACCCTCCGGCGACCAAATCAGCGGCGGAGGCCACCTACATGACACTGGCGCTCATGCACTTCCAATAGTGCAAGCAGGAGCAACTGGAGCGGCTAAAACATTGGCAGCGATGACAAAGGCGGTAGCCGGAGTTAGGGCTAGGTTGGGCTCAGTGCTAGGGTGCTCGGGAGGAGGAGCTGGTGGGAGTTACAACCTCCTGGGAGCATGCGAAGCACGTGGGCATTATCGGACGCGAGCCGATGCAGTTGTGGCCACAGCTACACCATGGCCTGCGGCGAGAAGCTTTCATCCTCGATGGTTAACCTAGCTGCAGCGCGTGAACGATGAAACGAAGAGGGGGAGGACAGACGGTGAGCTAACATCAGACTCATAGAGGTGGTCGGCGAGCTCGAGGGAGGCCAGACGGCATCAAATCGACGGTGGCTATCGTCGGATCCCGCAAAAGAAGATGAAGGTGAGGATATCGGTATGAGGCCTCTGGAGTTGCGTGGCTCAGCGTGGAGGAAGAAGAGTTTGTTGCGGATCTTTTGGACATGTACATGGGGTGAGGGAACGGTAGTGGTCATGGCGGTTCACATAAGCGCGGCCTCGGGTGCTTTGGCTATGGCGGAAACAGGCGAGGGAGAGGGCGAGGGGAGAGTGAGGAGGATGTCTAGTTCAGGATGGCAGCAGCGATGTCCCCTACCGCATCGCGCTGGCAAAGGGAGGGCAGGCAGGCAGCTCGCATGAAGTGCGGATCGCGCGCGGGCGTCGGGCATGCACATCTCCTACTGGCGCGAGGTGGAAGACAGTGCGATGGCTGGTGGGCTAGACCAGAACAGTAGCAGGCCAAGTAAAGTCGACGCAGGTAGCTCTCTCGGCTTTATCCTATTTTGTTTTTGGTTTTTCCTTTTTGTAATTTGTTTTGATTTAGTTTTAGTGCTAAACCAATTTATTAAATTCTAAAACATTTTATGGGCACTCACTGAATTATTTCAGAGGCCCTGAGCAAGTTTCAAAATATTTGGAGTTGTACAAATATTTATAGCATTTAAATAGCTCCAATTTAAATACCATATGCATTAATTCAAAACCCATTGTGTCTTGGAAAAATGTGCACTCTCGAGATGCACCGGGCCAGCATGCACGCCCAAACGCTGGCGAAAACGGCGCGCGGCCGCGAGACCGTGGCAGAGCTCCTTCTAATGTGGTTAGAAGTCAAAGCGGGTCATGGTCCATGCAGCTTTCGCCGCCACCCACGCCAGCAGAAGCGTTGGCACGCGTGCAACTGCTCCTCGACTTTCCTCCTGCTGCGGAGAAGCTCGACGAGTGGAGAGCTACCATCCGGAGCCTCATCAGCTTCGCCAGTTAAGATGAACCGCGACCAGCGGGACCCTCATGCCGGCGCTCCGTCGAGCCGGCGCATGCTGGTGCTGGAAGGACTGGAGGTGCTGCGACCATGGTGCACTCTCCTCCTCCACGCCAGCAACAGCAGCCGCCGGCTCGTCGGGCCGACGCCTGTGACAACATTTCCACAGCGTTGTCCGACCCGCGAGCCCGCCGCGACCAACGTCAAGTTCTTCGGGAGCGAGTCCATGAAGACGCTCGGACCACTATCGAGCAGCAAAGGGAAGCGCGCCATCAGTCAGATAGGCATGCGGGGCCCACTGCGGACCGCCCAGTGCCAGGGGGTTCTGGTGACTTACCTTACAAGGTGGGTTGTCCAGCTTTTACCCGTGAGCTGCGGCAATTCCAGTGGCCCACCCACCGCACATTCAAGCCTGATGTCGGAGAGAAGTACAACGGAAGGACTCACCCGTTGGAGTTCCTCAGCATCTACACCATCACGATGCAAGCTGTCGGGGCTCATGACGACAAGGTGCTTGCCAACTACTTCCTGTTGGCACTTAAGCCCAACGTCATGTCATGGTTGATGCACCTGCCAGCGGATTCTTTGGTCGGATCTGTGCCACGAATTTGTTGGCGCCTTTAGCGGGGGCCACCAAGCTCCTGTCCAGGCAAGTGATTTGCACGCCATCCCCCAGAAGGACGACAAAACCCTGCGCAAGCACATACTAAGGTTCAGCTGTGTGCAATACAACATCCCAAATGTTCGTCCCGCCACCGTCATCAGTGCATTCCACCCGAATGTGCCTGACCGCAAGATGCGTCAGGAGCTGGCGATGAACAAGGTTAGGGATGTCGCCGAGCTTTATGTTTTGGTTGACAGATGTGCTCGGGCTGAAGAAGGGAGGAAGTACCCCGGTGAAGATGTCGACGCGAAAACTGACTCCACGGACGAAGACGCCGTCGCCCCAGCAAAGAAGGGTCGACGACACAATAGGAAGCGCAAGGGCAAGACCGTGCTTGCCGTCGAGGGATCCGGTGACCCCGGCGCCGCCAAGAAGGCCAAGGCTAACGACCCCGGCAAGGAAGTTGCCGGGTGCGCCGCCTACCGGGCCTTGGCGGCTGCCGACAAGCCAGAAGGCTCCGACAAGCAGTACTACATGATCCATCGCACCAAGGGACATGACCTCCAGAATTGCCGGCAGGTTGAGATGCTTGCAGAGAAGCAGAGAGCTGAGTATGAGAGGCGTGATAAGGAGAAGGGCCAGGACGGTGCCGAGGGGTCCGACAAGAAGCGTGGCGGCCGAGGAGGTCGCCGTGGCAAGGATAACCAACTAGAAAGGCCCGCTCGGGGCTGCGACAAGAAAGAGCGAGACGATGATCATGATGAGGACGACAAGTCCAGCAAGCACGAGTTCCAGAAAGCTACGAAGGCCATGTGCGTCGACGGTGGCGTCTCGTTGCATACCTCTCACCGCCGACTGAAACAGTGGGCGCGAGAAGTCACTGCGGGAGAGCCATTGTTCGACGCACAGAAGCCAATGAAGTGGTCTAGCACGCCTATCATTTTTGACACCGAGGATCACCCTGATCGCACAATGACAGTCAGGTGTTTGCCCTTGTTGGTTTCACCAACGATATGCAACCTCAAGGTGACAAAAGTGCTAGTTGACGGTGGGGCCGGTCTGAACTTGATCTCGCCCACTATGATCAAGAGGCTGCAAATCCTCGATGGAGATCTCGAGGAAACAGGAACGTTTCAAGGGTTCAACAAGGAAAGGAGTCAGCCGAAGGGTAAAATCACATTACCCGTTACATTTGGGGGCGAGCTGGACTATAGGACGGAGAAGATCGTTTTTGATGTTGCCAAGATCCCCTTGCCCTATAATGGGATCCTCAGCCGCCCAGCGCTGGCCAAGTTCATGGTGGGATCACATTACACCTACAACACGTTAAAGATGCCCGGGCCAATGAGCATCATCACCGTCCCCTCCGACAAGAAAGACACGCTCATCTGTGCCGAGCAACTCTACCGGGAGGCAGTTGCAGCAACTGCCGCCAAGGCACATGCTCCTACCGCTGAAGACCCGGGAAAGAAGAAAACCGGCAAGGCCTCTGCCCCTGCCGGCAAGGCCCCTTCCGGTGAGACCTCCTCCGGCAAGACCTCCTGCACCCACTCTGGGAAGCGCGCCTCTTCGAAGTGCCGCGCTCCCGTCGAGGACGTGCTAGAGAGCTCCACCGGTAAGAGCAATAAATCCAAGGCAGCACCACCAGAGACCAAGAAGGTGCCCGTCAAGGAGGAAGGCACGGGAGGGCTTTTACTATAAGCTCCACCCTCGACCGCAAATAGGAAAGCGCGCTCGTCACCTTCCTGCGGGCGAATGTCGACGTGTTTGCATGGAAAGCATCTGACATCCCCGGCGTTCCCAAGGAGGTGATTGAGCACCATCTCACTATATGTCCTCATGCGCGGCCCGTCAAGCAGAAGGTTAGAAAGCAAGCTTTGGAGCGGCAAGAGTTTATCATCAAAGAGATCAGGAAGTTGGAGGCGGCAGGCTTGGTCAGAGGGGTGCTTCACCCAACATGGTTGGGCAACCCGGTGGTGGTGCACAAGGCAAATGGGAAGTGGAGGCTGTGCATTGATTACACAGATATCAATAAAGCCTGCCCGAAGGATCCTTTCCCTTTGCCGCGCATTGACCAGATCGTGGACTCCACTACCGGGTGCGACCTGCTATCGTTTCTTGACGCCTATTCGGGGTACCACCAAATATTTATGACGAAGGAAGACGAAGAGAAGACCGCCTTCATCACCCCATGTGGTACGTATTGTTCTGTACGAATGCCTTTCGGGTTGAAAAGTGCTGGTTTGACATTTGCAAGAGCAGTTCAGATTGGTTTTGAGCCCCAGCTCCATAGAAATATGGAAGCTTACATGGATGACATAGTGGTCAAAACGAAGGACAGGGCAACACTTGTGCAAGATTTGGAGGAAACATTTGCAAATTTCTGCAAGATCAATCTCAAGCTCAACCCTGAGAAGTGTGTCTTCAGTGTCCCTTCCGGCAAACTTTTCGGGTTCTTTGTGTCTCATCATGGGATCGAAGCAAACCCCGACAAGATCAAGGCAATCGAGCAGATTGAAGCACCAAGGCGAGTCAAGGATGTGCGTCGGCTTGCCGGTTGCGTTGCCGCTTTAAGTAGGTTCATCTCCAAATCTGCTGAACGCGCCCTCCCCTTCTTCAAGATTTTGAAGAAGGCAGGGCCCATGAAATGGACCCCGGAGGCCGAGGCAGCGCTACATGATTTGACGAGGTACCTCTCCTCTACGCCAATACTAGTTGCGCCCAAACCGCAAGAGCCATTGCTGCTATATTTGGCGGCAACGAATCAAGTGGTCAGTGCTGCGCTAGTGGTGCAGAGGGAAGTTGACGAAAAAGCGGTAGCGGTGGAAGGACTGTCGGATGATGAGCCAGAGTTCCCCCCGGCAGGGTCTGGTGCCGGCAATGCAGGACCCCAGGCAGAGTCTGGAACCAGCAAGACAGGAGCCCCGACAAAGTCTGGCGCCGGCAAGGCAGGATCAACACAAGCAAATGAAGTGGTACAGAGGAAGAAGATGATGCAGCACCCAGTTTACTTCGTCAGCTCCCCCTTGCAGGAAGCTAGATCAAGTTACTCCGATGTGCGAAGTTGCTCTTCGGCCTCCTTATGGCCTCGAGGAAGCTGCGTCATTATTTTCAAGCGCATGAGATCACCGTCTTCACTCGCTTCCCGTTGAAACAGATCTTACACAACCCAGATGCAACCGGAAGTCTTGTCGAATGGGCATTGGAACTGTCAAGCTTTGGTCTCAGATTTGAAAGCACTTCGACAATCCAGAGCAGGGCTTTGGCGGAGTTCATTTGCAGAATGGACCTCAATGCCTGACGAAGAAATTCAAGCGACCACTCTCCCCGGCAAGGAAGCAAGCCGCGACTGGATTATGTACTTTGATGGGCTTTCTTGCTGCAAGGCGCCGGTGCCGGCGTACTGCTTGTCACGCCCACCGAAGAGCAGCTCAAGTACGTAGTCCAAATGCATTTTCCCTGGGAGAGATCGACGAACAACACCGCAGAGTATGAGGGGCTGCTTGCTGGTCTCAGGATCGCGGCTGACCTTGGGATCAGAAAGCTGATCGTCTGTGGGGATTCGCAACTCGTGGTGAAGCAAGTGAACAAGGATTATCAGAGCCCGTTGATGGAAGCTTATGTAGATGAAGTGAGGAAGTTGGAAGAGTGTTTTGACGGGTCTACAAGTAGAGAATGTTCCTCGAGCGGAGAAAAGCATTGCTGACGACCTATTGAAACGTGATGCCCTCAAGTTACCTGTGGAACCAGGGACCTTTGTGCTCCAACTATCTCAGCCATCCGTTGAACCATCGGCAGGACAGAGTAAGCTAAGAAAATCAGGCCCCGGCAAGTACTTTCCCGCCAAGCTCCCAGGAGTCGCCGACATGGATGTTGTTGGGAACGCCAAGCTTGCCTGGGAGCAACAGGCTCCAGCAAGGCCTCAAGCCCTTGCCGTAGAGGCAACCGCTCCCACGGCAGAAGACATGCCTTTAGTCATTGCCGTCGAGCCTCAGGCTCCATCATGGGCGCAACACACTGTTCAATTCCTCCAAACAGGGGAACTTCCTGAAGAACAGGAAGAAGCAGAGAAAGTAGCCCGTCGGTCTGCCATGTACCAGTTTGTGGACGATGTCCTGTACACGAAAAGACCGAACGGTGTGAAATTGAAGTGTATTCCCCCGGAGGACGGACTAGAGCTGTTGGCAGAGATACATGGAGGCATATGTGGCTCTCACATAGGATCAAGGGCCTTTGCTGGCAAGGCGTTCCGGCAAGGTTTCTTCCGGCCCACTGCCCTCCAGGATGCAGCTGCACTAGTAACCAGGTGTGAAACGTGTCAGTTCCATTCAAAGAAACTCCATCAACCAGCTCAAGATCTTCAGACAATTCCTCTTTCCTAGCCATTTTCGATCTGGGGGATCGACATATTGGGCCCCTGTCCCCGTGCTATCGGGGGCTTTGAGTACTTGTGTGTTGTAATTGACAAGTTCACAAAATGGCCATAAGTGGAAGCGGTGAGAAAGGTGACAGCACAGTCAGCCATCAAGTTCTTCAAAGGGCTAGTTTGCTGTTTTGGTTATGCCAAAAAAACTCATCACCGACAACGACATGTAGTTCACAAGCCGCACCTTCATGCAATACGCCCAAGACCTTGGCAGCAAGATATGTTTTGCTTCTGTTGCACATCCACAAAGCAACGACCAGGCAAAGAGGGAAAATGCTGAGGTGTTGCGAGGCCTTAGGACGAGGACTTTTGATAGGCTGCACAAGTGCAGAAGACGCTGGATTGACGAGTTGCCAGCGGTTCTTTGGTCAATGAAACAATGCCAAATCGAGCCACCGGCCAGACACCCTTCTCCCTCGTATATGGGGCAAAAGCAGTTCTCCCCACGGAACTCGCATACGGGTCACCTCGAGTGCTCGCTTATGATGAGCTTGAGCAAGAGCAGTTGCGGCAAGATGACGCCATGCTCCTTGAGGAAGATCGTCTTTAGGCTGCTGTGCGAGCTACGCGCTACCAGCAAGCCTTGCGCCGCTACCATAGCCGCAAGGTTCATGCCCGAAGCTTTGAGGAAGGCGACCTTGTTCTTCGGCGCATTCAATCGGCCAAGAATTCCAACAAGTTGACTCCAAAGTGGGCAGGCCCTTATCGGGTAATACGAGTCACCAGGCCTGGCACGGTCCGCCTAGAGACCGAAGACGGTATTCTAGTGTGCAATTCCTGGAACATCGATCATCTTCGCAAGTTTTACCCATAAGGCGCGGCTGTCGGGCCTCCCGGCAAGCCACCTTTTGTACAAGCCTTGCCGGCAAGGCATGTGACCCTTTGTACAAAGCCAGGCGCAGACCCTGAGCAACAGATGAATAAACGACGCGCTGGCGCCCTAAGAATTAGCATGCATGTTAGATTGAGTTTCTCTTTAGTAG
>NW_025231371.1:10951-11486 GCF_018294505.1 Triticum aestivum | reverse complement strand
GTATTAGGATTTCGGACGAAAACTCATCTGTTACACCGGCAATTCAAAATTTAATAACTTATTACAACTCCGGACTTTTTTTGCGTTCAGCGGGCGCCATTCAAAGCCACCTCATCAACTTTCAACCCTTTTGACATAATTTGCTATTTTAATGCATTTACTGATTTGTTTTGAGCTAAATGGCCCTGAAATAGAAAAGCACTACAAATGAACTTTGAAAAGGTTGAAACTTGGCATGGTATCATCATTTAACCCGCATAGCATGTGCAAAAAAGTACAGAGGGTCACGGCAAAAACTGGATGCACTTCGTGTAAAAACTGGACAATCTCTTTCGAAGTATCAGGGTTTCGGACGAAAACTCTTCTGTTACACCGGCAATCCAAAATTTTAATAACTTATTACAACTCCGGACTTTTTTTGCGTTCAGCAGGCACCATTCAAACCGACGCGATCAACTTTCAACCCTTTCTGACATAATTTGCTACTTTTAATGCATTTACTGATTTGTTTTGAGCTAAATGGCCCTGAAATTGA
>NW_025231371.1:10265-10860 GCF_018294505.1 Triticum aestivum | reverse complement strand
CTTGGCATGGTATCATCATTTCACCCGCATAGCATGTGAAAAAAAGTAGAGAGGGTCACGGCAAAAACTGGATGCACTTCGTGTAGAAACTGGACAATCTCTTTCGAAGTATCAAGGTTTCGGACGAAAACTCATCTGTTACACCGGCAATTCAAAATTTTAATAACTTATTACAACTCTGGACTTTTTTTGCGTTCAGCGGGCGCCATTCAAAGCCACGTCATCAACTATCAACCCTTTCTAACATAATTTGCTATTTTTAATGCATTTACTATTTGTTTTGAGCTAAATGGCCCTGAAATTGAAAAGCACTACAAATGAACTCTTAAAAGATTGAACCTTGGCATGGTATCATCATTTCACCCGCATAGCATGTGCAAAAAAGTAGAGAGGGTCACGGCAAAAACTGGATGCACTTCTTGTACAAACTGGACAATCTCTTTCGAAGTATTAGGGTTTCGGACAAAACTCATCTGTTACACCGGCAATTCAAAGTTTAATAACTTATTACAACTCCGGACTTTTTTTACGTTCAGCAAGCGCCATTCAAAGCCACGTCATCAACTTTCAACCCTTTTTGACATAATTTGCTATT
>NW_025231371.1:9197-10031 GCF_018294505.1 Triticum aestivum | reverse complement strand
GGTTTCGGACGAAAACTCATCTGTTACACCGGCAATTCAAAATTTTAATAACTTATTACAACTCCGGACTTTTTTTGCGTTCAGCAGGCGCCATTAGAAGCCATGTCATCAACTTTCCACCCTTTCTAACATAATTTGCTATTTTTAATGCATCTACTGATTTGTTTTGAGCTAAATGGCCCTGAAATTGAAAAGCACTACAAATGAACTCTTAAAAGGTTGAAACTTGGCATGGTTTCATCATTTCACCCGCATAGCATGTGCAAAAAAGTAGAGAGGGTCACGGCAAAAACTGGATGCACTACGTGTACAAACTGGACAATCTCTTTCGAAGTATCAGGGTTTCGGACGAAAACTCATCTGTTACACCGGCAATTCAAAATTTTAATAACTTATTACAACTCCGGAGTTCTTTTGCGTTCAGCAGGCGCCATTCAAAGCCAAGTCAACAACTTTCAACCCTTTCTGATTAAATTTGCTATTTTTAATGCATCTACTGATTTGTTTTGAGCTAAATGGCCCTGAAATTGAAAAGCACTACAAATGAACTCTGAAAAGATTGAACCTTGGCATGGTATCATCATTTCACCCGCATAGCATGTGCAAAAAAGTAGAGAGGGTCACGGCAAAAACTGGATGCACTTCTTGTACAAACTGGACAATCTCTTTCGAAGTATTAGGATTTCGGACGAAAACTCATCTGTTACACCGGCAATTGAAAGTTTAATAACTTATTACAACTCCGGACTTTTTTGCGTTCAGCAGGCGCCATTCAAAGCCACCTCATCAACTTTCAACCCTTTTTGACATAATTTGCTATTTTAATGCATTTAC
>NW_025231371.1:6159-7365 GCF_018294505.1 Triticum aestivum | reverse complement strand
GGCGCCATTCAAAGCCACGTCATCAACTTTCAACCCTTTTTGACATAATTTGCTATTTGTAATGCATTTACTGATTTGTTTTGAGCTAAATGGCCCTAAAATAGAAAAGCACTACAAATGAACTCTGAAAAGGTTGAAACTTGGCATGGTATCATCATTTCACCCGCATAGCATGTGCAAAAAAGTAGAGAGGGTCACGGCAAAAACTGGATGCACTTCGTGTACAAACTGGACAATCTCTCTCGAAGTATCAGGGTTTCGGGCGAAAACTCATCTGTTACACCGGCAATTCAAAATTTTAATAACTTATTACAACCCCGGACTTTTTTTGCGTTCAGCAGGCGCCATTAGAAGCCAAGTCATCAACTTTCCACCCTTTCTAACATAATTTGCTATTTTTAATGCATCTACTAATTTGTTTTTAGCTAAATGGCCCTGAAATTGAAAAGCACTACAAATGAACTCTTAAAAGGTTGAAACTTGGCATGGTTTCATCATTTCACCCGCATAGCATCTGCAAAAAAGTAGAGAGGGTCGCGGCAAAAACTGGATGCACTACGTGTACAAACTGGACAATCTCTTTCGAAGTATCAGGGTTTCGGACGAAAACTCATCTGTTACACCGGCAATTCAAAATTTTAATAACTTATTACAACTCCGGACTTCTCTTGCGTTCAACAGGCGCCATTCAAAGCCAAGTCATCAACTTTCAACCCTGTCTGATTAAATTTCTATTTTTAATGCATTTACAGATTTCTTATGAGCTAAATGGCCCTGAAATTGAAAAGCACTACAAATGAACTATGAAAAGCTTGAAACTTGGCATGGTATCATCATTTCACCTGCATAGCATGTGAAAAAAGTAGAGAGGGTCACGGCAAAAACTGGATGCACTTCGTGTACAAACTGGACAATCTCTTTCGAAGTATCAGGGTTTTGGACGAAAACTCATCTGTTACACCGGCAATTCAAAATTTTAATAACTTATTACAACTCCGGAATTTTTTTTCATTCAGCAGGCGCCATTCAAAGCCACGTCATCAACTTTCAACCCTTTCTAACATAATTTGCTATTTTTAATGCATTTACTGATTTGTTTTGAGCTAAATGGCCCTGAAATTGGAAAGCACTACAAATTAACTCTGAAAAGATTGAACCTTGGCATGGTATCATCATTTCACCCGCATAGCATGTGCAAAAAAGTAG
>NW_025231371.1:4237-5197 GCF_018294505.1 Triticum aestivum | reverse complement strand
AAAAGGTTGAAACTTGGCATGGTTTCATCATTTCACCCGCATAGCATCTGCAAAAAAGTAGAGAGGGTCACGGCAAAAACTGGATGCACTACGTGTACAAACTTGACAATCTCTTTCGAAGTATCAGGGTTTCGGACGAAAACTCATCTGTTACACCGGCAATTCAAAATTTTAATAACTTATTACAACTCCGGACTTCTTTTGCGTTCAGCAGGCGCCATTCAAAGCCAAGTCATCAACTTTCAACCCTTTCTGATTAAATTTGCTATTTTTAATGCATTTACAGATTTCTTATGAGCTAAATGGCCCTGAAATTGAAAAGCACTACAAATGAACTATGAAAAGCTTGAAACTTGGCATGGTATCATCATTTCACCCGCATAGCATGTGAAAAAAGTAGCGAGGGTCACGGCAAAAACTGGATGCACTTCGTGTACAAACTGGACAATCTCTTTCGAAGTATCAGGGTTTTGGACGAAAACTCATCTGTTACACTGGCAATTCAAAATTTTAATAACTTATTACAACTCCAGACTTTTTTTGCATTCAGCAGGCGCCATTCAAAGCTACGTCATCAACTTTCAACCCTTTCTAACATAATTTGCTATTTTTAATGCATTTACTGATTTGTTTTGAGCTAAATGGCCCTGAAATTGAAAAGCACTACAAATGAACTCTGAAAAGATTGAACCTTGGCATGGTATCATCATTTCACCCGCATAGCATGTGCAAAAAAGTAGAGAGGGTCACGGCAAAAACTGGATGCACTTCTTGTACAAACTGGACAATCTCTTTCGAAGTATTAGGATTTCGGACGAAAACTCATCTGTTACACCGGCAATTGAAAGTTTAATAACTTATTACAACTCCGGACTTTTTTGCGTTCAGCAGGCGCCATTCAAAGCCACCTCATCAACTTTCAACCCTTTTTGACATAATTTGCTATTTTAATGCATTTAC
>NW_025231371.1:1784-3272 GCF_018294505.1 Triticum aestivum | reverse complement strand
TACACCGGCAATTCAAAATTTTAATAACTTATTACAACTCCGGACTTTTTTGGCATTCAGCAGGCGCCATTCAAAGCCACGTCATCAACTTTCAACCCTTTCTAACACAATTTGCTATTTTTAATGCATTTACTGATTTGTTTTGAGCTAAATGGCCCTGAAATTGAAAAGAACTACAATGAACTCTTAAAAGGTTGAAACTTGGCATGGTTTCATCATTTCACCCGCATAGCATGTGAAAAAAAGTAGAGAGGGTCACGGCAAAAACTGGATGCACTTCATGTTCAAACTGGACAATCTCTTTCGAAGTATCAGGGTTTCGGACGAAAACTCATCTGTTACATCGGCAATCCAAAATTTTAAAAACTTATTACAACTCCGGACTTTTTTTGCGTTCAGCAGGCACCATTCAAAGCGACGTGATCAACTTTCAACCCTTTCTGACATTATTTGCTATTTTTAATGCATTTACTGATTTGTTTTGAGCTAAATGGCCCTGAAATTGAAAAGCACTACAAATGAACTATGAAAAGCTTGAAACTTGGCATGGTATCATCATTTCACCCGCATAGCATGTGAAAAAAAGTAGAGAGGGTCACGGCAAAAACTGGATGCACTTCGTGTACAAACTGGACAATCTCTTTTGAAGTATCAGGGTTTCGGAGGAAAACTCATCTGTTACACCGGCAATTCAAAATTTTAATAACTTATTACAACTCCGGACATTTTTTGCGTTCAGCAGGCGCCATTCAAAGCCACGTCATCAACTATCAACCCTTTCTAACATAATTTGCTATTTTTAATGCATTTACTGATTTGTTCTGAGCTAAATGGCCCTGTAATTGAAAAGCAGTACAAATGAACTCTGAAAAGATTGAACCTTGGCATGGTATCATCATTTCACCCGCATAGCATTTGCAAAAAAGTAGAGAAGGTCACGGCAAAAACTAGATGCACTTCTTGTACAAACTGGACAATCTCTTTCGAAGTATTAGGGTTTCGGACGAAAACTCATCTGTTACACTGGCAATTCAATGTTTAATAACTTATTACAACTCCGGACTTTTTTTGCGTTCAGCAGGCGCCATTCAAAGCCACGTCATCAACTTTCAACCCTTTTTGACATAATTTGCTATTTGTAATGCATTTACTGATTTGCTTTGAGCTAAATGGCCCTGAAATAGAAAAGCACCACAAACGAACTCTGAAAAGGTTGAAACTTGGCATGGTATCATCATTTCACCCGCATATCATGTGCAAAAATTTAGAGAGGGTCACGGCAAAAACTGGATGCACTTCGTGTACAAACTGGACAATCTCTTTCGAAGTATCAGGGTTTCGGACGAAAACTCATCTGTTACACCGGCAATTCAAAATTTTAATAACTTATTA
This sequence comes from Triticum aestivum, assembly GCF_018294505.1. Classification (NCBI taxonomy): domain Eukaryota; kingdom Viridiplantae; phylum Streptophyta; class Magnoliopsida; order Poales; family Poaceae; genus Triticum; species Triticum aestivum. Next base: position 1,880 of record NW_025231371.1, on the reverse strand, counting down.
CAACTCCGGACTTTTTTTGCGTTCAGCAGGAGCCATTAGAAGCCATGTCATCAACTTTCCACCCTTTCTAACAAAATTCACTATTTTTAATGCATC
>NW_025231371.1:0-762 GCF_018294505.1 Triticum aestivum | reverse complement strand
AACTTTTTTGCGTTCAGCAGGCGCCATTCAAAGCCACATCATCAACTTTCAACCCTTTCTAACATAATTTGCTATTTTTAAAGCATTTACTGATTTGTTTTGAGCTAAATGGCCCTGAAATTGAAAAGTACTACAAATGAACTCTGAAAAGATTGAACCTTGGCATGGTATCATCATTTCACCCGCATAGCATGTGCAAAAAAGTAGAGAGGGTCACGGCAAAAACTGGATGCACTTCTTGTACAAACTGGACAATCTCTTTCGAAGTATTAGGATTTCGGACGAAAACTCATCTGTTACACCGGCAATTGAAAGTTTAATAACTTATTACAACTCCGGACTTTTTTTGCATTCAGCAGGCGCCATTCAAAGCCACCTCATCAACTTTCAACCCTTTTTGACATAATTTTCTATTTTAATGCATTTACTGATTTGTTTTGAGCTAAATGGCCCTGAAATAGAAAAGCACTACAAGTGAACTCTGAAAAGGTTGAAACTTGGCATGGTATCATCATTTCACCCGCATAGCATGTGCAAAAAAGTAGAGAGGGTCACGGTAAAAACTGGATGCACTTCGTGTACAAACTAGACAATCTCTTTCGAAGTATCAAGGTTTCGGACGAAAACTAATCTGTTACACCGGCAATTCAAAATTTTAATAACTTATTACAACTCCGGACTTTTTTTGGCGTTCAGCAGGCGCCATTCAAAGCCACGTCATCAACTTTCAACCCTTTCTAACATAATTTGCTATTTTTAATA
>NW_025231370.1:10683-11488 GCF_018294505.1 Triticum aestivum | reverse complement strand
AACATCAACAACAACAACAACAACAACAACAACAACAACAAGAGCAACAACAACAGCAACAGCAACAACAACAACAACAACATGTAACATCCCAAATTTCCTATTTGGAATGTTTTACAATTATAGCTAAGCATCCTATGCATCCTGTTTGAATTGAATGCCATTTGAAGTTTCAGAGAATTTTGAGTTTTGAATTTGAATTTCAAACTTTGGCATGTGGGAAACATTTCAAAAAACTAAGCCTGATAAATACTTGATCAAAAGTATGAGAGGAGCAAACATGACACTCCAAAAACATCAGAGGAAACAATGCCAAAGGATTTGGATTCAAATCTGAATTTTATTTGAATTTAAAAAAAGTGGATTTTTATAAAGTCTGGATTTTGCCTTTGGAAAAATGTTCAAATGAAAGGGAATATTCCCCTGATCATTTTGGTATATATCTACCCTATATAAAACATTTATAAATAATGTTTTATTTTTGTTCTTGTTTTTTTTTAAAAAAATAAAATAAAGAAACCCCCCGGGGCGCCAACCAGGCCACCACAGGCCCAGCCAGCGCCGCACCCCTCCCCTCCCCGCCTGGCCCAAGCCAGCCGGCCCACTCGGCCAACAGGCCAGCCGAGCCAGGCCAGCCCAGCTCCACCCGCCCCGTCTTCCCCAACCCCTCGCCCACGCCACGACCTCGCCGGAGATCGACCGGATCCCGAAGGATCCGGGATCCCCCGATCGCCCCGATCCCCTTCCGAAGCTCGCCGGACCCCCAGGCTATAAAGCCTAGCCCCTCCGCACCCCATTCCCCCCC
>NW_025231370.1:10344-10673 GCF_018294505.1 Triticum aestivum | reverse complement strand
CCTAGCCTCGCCGGACCCCCTCTCCCTCTCCCTCACGAGCTCGCCGGAAACCCGAGCCGCCGCCGCCGCCATTTTACTCGCCGCCGACGCCCTAGTCCTCCCCGACCACCCCCAACACCACCGAACCCCTCCCCGACCTCGTCCGCATCTCCCCGACGAGTCGCCGGAGCTCGCCGACGCCCGGACGCCCCGACGCACTCTCGCCGCCGCCGCCGCCGTCGCCGGAGTCCGGTAAGTCACCGGCATCGCCCTCCCCCGTCCGATCCTAGATCTAGGGCTAGGATTAGAAACCCCGAAGGGTTAGGTTTTATTCATAAAACCGGCCGGTT
>NW_025231370.1:9140-10334 GCF_018294505.1 Triticum aestivum | reverse complement strand
GCCGCCATTTTACTCGCCGCCGACGCCCTAGTCCTCCCCGACCACCCCCAACACCACCGAACCCCTCCCCGACCTCGTCCGCATCTCCCCGACGAGTCGCCGGAGCTCGCCGACGCCCGGACGCCCCGACGAACTCTCGCCGCTGCCGCCGCCGTCGCCGGAGTCCGGTAAGTCACCGGCATCGCCCTCCCCCGTCCGATCCTAGATCTAGGGCTAGGATTAGAAACCCCGAAGGGTTAGGTTTTATTCATAAAACCGGCCGGTTCTGATCGGTTTAGTTTTAGTTTAGGTTTCTATTTTTAGGCCGGTTCGTTTAGTTTAAACCTAGGCCCGTTTAGACTAAGTTACGCCTAGTGCACAGTATAGGCCCATTAGGCCTTTTTCTTTTTAGTTTGAATTTTCTGTTTTAGCCGAATAGTTTCTGTTTTCAAAAATGTATATCTTTTATTCTGTTTAATATTTTTAGAGGATTTTTTTTTGTTGGATTGCAAATTTTTCTATAGTTTCTGTAGAATATATATTTAGCTATGTTAAAAATAATTAAAATGGCTTTATTTTAGTTTTAGTCAGAATAGTAAATCTGCTATAACTTTAGTTAGAAAAATTATTTTTTTTTGCATGATTCCTTTTGACCCAACTTTATTTTGTCATTGCCAAACCCTAGAAATTAACTTTGGTATTTTAGGATTAATAAATAATTAGATTAAAGCAGAATCCTATTAATCCTAATTAATTAACTAGTTCCTGTTTTCCTATTAAATTAATTAGTAAATTAATTTATTTTTAACTTGTGATTAGTTATTCTAGGTTAGTTTCTGTCATCCTAATAGTTGAACTTTTATTTATAATTAATAAAAGTTTTTAAATTATTTTCTTAATAGAAATTGGATTAGACCTAAAATGAGTTTTATAATAGCTTTTTAATTAATTCTTTTTGCTCCTAGTTTCTTAGTGAAACCTTTTCTGTTAAGTTAACTTAAAACCATGATTAGGTTATATTAAGGAATTTTTATTATATAAAAACTATTTTTTTTTGCTATGGTTTGAAGTAGGGAAACTTTGAGTGATTTTTCTTTGAGTTTTCCTTTGGTTTTGGTTTTGGTTGCTTTGTTGTGTTAGGTTACTTTTGTTATGTTGTGTTATGTGATCCTATTGTTTGCTTATTGTGTTCATTGTTTGTCTCGGTAGAGTTTC
>NW_025231370.1:1042-9130 GCF_018294505.1 Triticum aestivum | reverse complement strand
CTTTGGTATTTTAGGATTAATAAATAATTAGATTAAAGCAGAATCCTATTAATCCTAATTAATTAACTAGTTCCTGTTTTCCTATTAAATTAATTAGTAAATTAATTTATTTTTAACTTGTGATTAGTTATTCTAGGTTAGTTTCTGTCATCCTAATAGTTGAACTTTTATTTATAATTAATAAAAGTTTTAAAATATTTTCTTAATAGAAATTGGATTAGACCTAAAATGAGTTTTATAATAGCTTTTTAATTAATTCTTTTTGCTCCTAGTTTCTTAGTGAAACCTTTTCTGTTAAGTTAACTTAAAACCATGATTAGGTTATATTAAGGAATTTTTATTATATAAAAACTATTTTTTTTTGCTATGGTTTGAAGTAGGGAAACTTTGAGTGATTTTTCTTTGAGTTTTCCTTTGGTTTTGGTTTTGGTTGCTTTGTTGTGTTAGGTTACTTTTGTTATGTTGTGTTATGTGATCCTATTGTTTGCTTATTGTGTTCATTGTTTGTCTCGGTAGAGTTTCCGGAGTGCGAAGCTTGCTACTACGACTCTTTAACTTACGAGGATCATCAGCAAGGCAAGTCTTGATCATGTTATTTCTATACCTATGTTTTTGTGCATTAGAAGTGTCACCACTCCACCACGCATGCAGTAGTGAAATCTTGATCATTAAACGTGAGTAGTATCACGTGGTAGGATGAACCAATCCCCTTGTTACCATGACCCCGGGACGAAGTAGTTTATTTTGCTATGCTCGTAGACGGGTTTTGGGTTGAGTGAAATTCATAAGCAAGATGTGAGAGTCAATGATGATGACAACCCCATGAACTACAATGATCAAGAAGGACTTCGGAAAATCACTACTGGGTGGAGGATGGTTGACGGGCACCCTGGAGCACCCAGTGGTGGCCAGGATGCATGGAGAAGCGCCATGACATCCTGCGGAAAGCTTCACCCAGCCACGAAGAGAAGGATGGATGCCCCATGACCGGAAGCTTACCTGTGCAGCCGCAAGCCATTATGGGCTCTGGCTGGGTTGACCCTAGTAGTGACGCTGGCTGGACGGTACTACGAGATGTAGAAGAACGGTAGGATTGGATGGGTACCGGCAGTAGCCAGAAGAACTCTTCGGAAGACCCTGTTTCATTCGTCCCGTCTTCAAACACCATGAAGTGCGAAGACTTTAAAAGGAGGGAATGATTCTTGCAGGGAAAGTGCGCAAACCTCTGCAGAGTTTAAAGATCTAATCGATTAGCCGTGTCCCCGGTTACGGACATTTGAGCCTCTGGAACTTGGAAGTATTCGGAATTCTCAACACTGAAACTAATGAATTAATTTGAGGGGTTTATGACTTAATAATTTGGGAACGAGATATTGGTTGGCGGAACCATCTCAATAACTACCAACAATTTGTAGTAATTTGCAAACAAGTCCACTGTAGTAGGATAAAATTGGCTTTACGCAAAATGATGAAACTTAGAGCTCCACAGCCAAAATGCATATAGTGTAGTAACTTTATTATTGTTATTCTTCATGACTTGCCAGCTTATTCCAAAACCTGACCTACATGGCTGCAACGTCTTATGTTGCAGAGGTATATTCCGATCAGGAGTGAGGCTACGCTCCGCGCTTGGCGATTGCCCTTTGGAGTCGGATGGACTCGCTTTACCTTCGACGCTTCCGCAGCATTAGTAGTTTATTTCTCATGAGTTGGCCTTGAGCCGAATTTATTCCCTTGTAATAAAGACTCTATATGAGAATCGTGTAATAAAATTCAGGTGTGATTGAACTTTGATTACTTTATCGATGTACTGTGAGTACCAGCATGATCTTGGGATGGTATAGACACAGAGATTTGACCGATTTTGGGTCAGGTCGCTACAGAGATGGTATCAGAGCACACGCTGACCGTAGGATCGTAACCCCTAGGATCGGAAAGCCATTAGCAGAGACCATTTACTTTAAATCCTTTTCATTCCGTAAATTCTCCCCTGTTCTATTCTGACTCTTCTCCCCTTTGCAACATTCTAGATGGCCGCCGAGTTCACCCCAGTTTTGCTACCGGAGTTTTGCCAGCCCGATGAGACGATGCCCTTCGGCAGGAAGCTGGTCCAGATGGTAAAGAAGCTGAAGATAGCTCTGCCCTCGATCACCGGGAAGCCAACCAATGCACTTCCGACGGACACCCGCTACAGGATTGAAGTGCATATCCCAGGGAGAACCTTTGGAGGACACACGGAGCCTATCAACTTTGAGTTCACCGAGTTCAACTGGATCATCGGAAGGGACGTGGCGATCTATCGAGCACTTGGACATCTCCGAGAGGAGTACAGGGCCGAGCTCGATCACTCAGACCTCGCCATGGTTTCTCGCAGGGCAAGGAATGGAGATATCATCCGTACCATTGAGGACGATTCCACTCTCTCGTACATCCAAGACTTGGAGTGTCTTCTCAGGAAACGAGAGATTCAGACTCGCCGTAACTCGAAGACACACCGGAAGCTTTTGTTCCGCGAACTGGAACTGGAGGAGAAGGCACGCGCAGACTTCCTTGACCATGAGGAAGAAATCACGGACTTCATGGAGATAGTCGACGACCTGAAGATGAAGCTTGCCGCGATAGAGGAAAAGATGGACTTGGGAGAGGACCTTTATCCGAGTGGAGATGAAGGACCCCTCGTGAGCAATGATCGGGATTTTGAAGGGAGTACCACTGAAGGAAACCCCAAGAGGAGGCGCCACTGATGAAGACTTTTTAGTCGACCACCATGTTATCTTTTACTTTTTCGACGATCAGTTAGGCCGATGTTTTTCCTTCGATTAGTCATGAGCTTTTGTAATCGAGATTGAACCATGTTTGAATGGAATGAATAAATGATTGGTGTGTTATATGATTGTGCATTCATATGGGTAGTGTTATTCCTCATAGACCATTGTTCTATTCTAATTTCTCATCCACTCCAAAACACCAGATGCCTCCGAGACGTGACACTGGTTTCCCGCCGGAGCTCACCCAGCTGCTCCAGCAGCAGAATGCACTGATGCAGCTCCTTATTCAGAATCAGAACAACACCGCCAACAATCCACCGCCACCACCCACTGTGGACAACTTGACTCGATTTCTGAGGTTGAATCCGCCAGTGTTATCTAGTAGCACTGAGCCAATTGTGGCTGATGATTGGCTCCGCAAAGTCGGAAGAGAGCTAGTCACCGTTGGATGCACTGATGCTGAGAAGGTGCGCTTTGCCGCACATCAACTTGATGGACCTGCAGCTTCTTGGTGGGAGAACTACACCGCCACTTATCCCATTGGTGCTATCACATGGGATCAGTTCCAGCAGGCCTTCCGCACTGCTCATGTCTCAGCTGGAGCCATGAGTCTGAAGAAGCGTGAGTTCCGCAACTTACGCCAGGGGAACCGTACTGTGGCACAGTACGTGGATGAATTCAGCAAGCTTGCTCGCTATGCCCCTGATGATGTGGCCACAGATGCCGCCAAGCAGGAGAAGTTCCTCGAGGGACTCAATGATGAACTGAGCATGCAGCTCATTGTGGCTACCTTCAACAACTACCAGGAGCTGGTAGACAAGGCCACCATTCTTGAAGGCAAGCAACAGCAGATAGAAAGCCGCAAGCGGAAGTACAGCCAGGGGAAACACAACTCCGGAGCTCAGCAGAAGCCCCGTTATGCACCATACTCAGGAGGGCACACCCATCATAACCATGGAGGTCATAACCATGGAGGAAATGGGAACAACCGTCACCAGGACAACAAGTCAGGCAATGGCAATCAGCATCGTTCTGCCCCGGCTCCGAAGGATCTGAGCCACATCACCTGTTTCAAGTGCCAGAAGACAGGGCACTACGCCACCGACTGCCCGGAGGCCAAGCAGAGGAATGGAAATGGCAATGGAGGCTCAGCGAAGAAGCCCAATCCGTTCCCTCGTGCTCAGGTGAACCACATCGACGTGGAGGACGTCTATGATCAGCCAGACACTGTGGTTGGTAAGTTTTTATTGAATTCACGTTCAGTATTGGTACTCTTTGATTCTGGTGCAACGCATTCATTCATATCAAGGGTAGTTGTGGAAAAGTACGGGTTGCCCACTAAAACCCTTAGAAGCCCCCTTCGCGTCAGTTCTGCAGGAGGAGAAATGATGGCAGGCTTAGGCTGTCATGCAACCCTCAACATCGGGAACCATAAATTTCCCGCAGACCTCATAGTGTTGGAAACCCAGACCTTGGATGTAATCCTAGGCATGGATTGGTTGACGAAGTTTGAAGGGAACATAGACTGTGCCCGCAAGTCGATTCTGCTCACCACCCCGGAGCAGAAGAGGATCAAGTATGTAGCCAGGCATAGCCAGATGAAGAATCAGGTGCATTCCCTCACGGGAGTTGTTCAGGAGGAAGTGCCAGTAGTGCAAGACTTTCCCGAGGTGTTTCCGGAGGAATTACCAGGAATGCCACCGGACAGGGACATTGAATTTCTGATTGAGTTGTTGCCCGGCACAGCCCCAATATCCAAGAGACCTTATCGGATGCCACCGAACGATTTGAAGGAGATCAAGAACCAAATTAATGAGCTGTTGGAGAAGGGATATATTCGGCCAAGCTCATCACCTTGGGGAGCCCCAGTTCTTTTGGTAGAGAAGAAGGATGGGACCTTGAGAATGGTTGTTGATTATCGTTCGTTGAACGACGTGACCATCAAGAACAAGTACCCTCTACCGATGATTAATGATCTATTTGATCAGCTAGTTGGAGCCAAGGTATTCTCCAAGATCGATCTTCGATCAGGGTATCATCAGTTGAAGATCCGTGAAAAGGATATACCCAAAACAGCATTCACTACCAGGTATGGTTTATATGAGTATACCGTCATGTCGTTTGGATTGACTAATGCTCCTGCATACTTCATGAATTTGATGAACAAGGTATTTATGGAATATCTGGACAAGTTTGTCGTGGTGTTCATCGATGATATACTGATTTTCTCCAAGAGCGAGGAAGAGCATAAGGAACATTTGCGTCTAGTTCTGGAGAAACTTCGAGAACATCAGTTGTATGCCAAGTTCAGTAAATGTGAATTCTGGCTGAAGGAAGTCGGATTCCTCGGACATGTTATTTCAGGAGAAGGAATAGCAGTTCACCCCACCAAGGTTGTATCAGTCACCGATTGGCAGTCACCCACCACAGTCAAGGAGATCCGCAGTTTTCTCGGACTCGCAGGATATTATCGGAGGTTTATTGAGAATTTCTCGAAGATTGCCAAGCCCATGACTGAGCTGTTGAAGAAGGAAGCCAAGTATGTTTGGACCGAGGCTTGTGAAGCCAGTTTTCAGGAATTGAAGAAACGTTTGGTTACAGCCCCAGTACTGATTTTGCCGGACATACACAAGGATTACCAGGTATATTGTGACGCTTCTCGTCAGGGACTCGGAGGAGTACTCATGCAGGAAGGAAAAGTTGTAGCTTATACCTCCAGACAGCTACGACCACACGAGCTGAATTATGCCACACATGATTTGGAGTTAGCAGCCGTAGTGCATGCACTCAAGACCTGGAGACATTTCCTCATCGGAAACCGTTGTGATGTTTACACAGATCACAAGAGTTTGAAGTATATTTTCACACAGAAGGAATTGAATCTCAGGCAGAGGAGATGGCTAGAATTGATAAAGGACTATGACATGAGATTGCATTACCACCCCGGTAAAGCTAATGTTGTAGCAGATGCTTTGAGTCGTAAGAGTTATGTGAATACTCTTACAGCAGGAGGATTACCCCAGGAGTTAGTCGATGATCTCAGAGATCTCCGACTGGAGATAGTTCCGAGAGGATTTGTGGCAACTCTGGAAGTACAGTCCACTTTGACCGAAAGGATTCGTGAAGCCCAGAAGTCGGACAAGGGAATTGAAGAGATAAAGCAAAAGATGGAGGAAGGAAAAGCTAAAGGATTCTGTAAGGATGAACACGGAACTATATGGTTTGAGGATCGTATTTATGTGCCCAATGATCCCGAACTCAGGAAGCTAATTCTTCAGGAGGCTCATGATTCACCTTACTCGATTCACCCCGGCAACACCAAGATGTACCTGGATTTGAAGCAAAGTTTCTGGTGGACAGGTATGAAGAAGGAAATTGCCGAGTACGTAGCCGTATGCGATGTTTGTCAACGAGTGAAGGCAGAACATCAGAAGCCAGCAGGGTTACTTCAACCTTTGCCGATTCCCGATTGGAAATGGGAGAAACTTGGTATGGATTTCATCACAGGATTACCCAGGACCCGTTCAGGTTATGATTCCATCTGGGTAGTGGTTGATCGTTTGACCAAGGTAGCTCACTTCATTCCCGTGAAGACTACCTATACCAGTGCTAAGTTGGCCAAGATATACATGACCAGGATCGTATGTCTGCATGGAGTTCCGAGGAAAATCGTGTCTGATAGAGGAACACAGTTTACCTCAAAGTTTTGGAAGCAGTTGCATGAAACTTTGGGTACAAGGCTGGAATTCAGTACAGCTTTTCATCCGCAGACAGATGGACAGACCGAGAGAGTCAACCAGATTCTGGAGGACATGTTGAGAGCTTGCGTGCTAGACTATGGGTCTAGCTGGGATGATAATCTGCCATACGCGGAGTTCTCGTACAACAACAGTTATCAATCCAGTTTGAAGATGGCCCCTTTCGAAGCTCTATACGGAAGGAGGTGCAGAACACCATTGCTGTGGGATAGTGTTGGAGATCGATCACTTTTCGGTTCCGACCTTATCAGGGATTCCGAAGAGAAAGTCAAGCTGATTCGAGACAGACTCAAGATAGCACAGTCGCGACAGAAGAGTTATGCCGACAGTAAGCGCAAGGAGGTAACTTACGAAGTCGGAGACCGAGCATATCTTCGTGTGTCTCCACTTCGTGGGATCAAGAGGTTTGGAGTCAAAGGAAAGTTAGCACCCCGATTCATTGGCCCATACAAAATCCTCGAACGTCGTGGAGAGGTTGCGTACAAGTTGGAATTGCCGGAAGGATTGTCCGGAGTTCATGATGTCTTCCATGTTTCTCAGCTGAAGAAGTGTCCTGCCGACATGGCCGATGTTCCGTTGAGAGACACAGTGCCCCTAGAGGCCATACAGCTTGATAGTGATCTGACTTACAAGGAGAAACCCGTCCGTATTCTCGAGACTGCAAGCAGAGTCACCCGCAGCAAGGTCATCAAGTTTTGCAAGGTGCTGTGGAGTCACCACACCGAGGAAGAAGCCACCTGGGAACGCGAAGAAGATCTTCGTCGAGACCATCCGCACCTATTTGCTAGCCAACCCGAATCTCGAGGGCGAGATTCATCTTAAGGTGGGTAGGTTTGTAACATCCCAAATTTCCTATTTGGAATGTTTTACAATTATAGCTAAGCATCCTATGCATCCTGTTTGAATTGAATGCCATTTGAAGTTTCAGAGAATTTTGAGTTTTGAATTTGAATTTCAAACTTTGGCATGTGGGAAACATTTCAAAAAACTAAGCCTGATAAATACTTGATCAAAAGTATGAGAGGAGCAAACATGACACTCCAAAAACATCAGAGGAAACAATGCCAAAGGATTTGGATTCAAATCTGAATTTTATTTGAATTTAAAAAAAAAGTGGATTTTTATAAAGTCTGGATTTTGCCTTTGGAAAAATGTTCAAATGAAAGGGAATATTCCCCTGATCATTTTGGTATATATCTACCCTATATAAAATATTTATAAATAATGTTTTATTTTTGTTCTTGTTTTTTTTAAAAAAAATAAATAAATAAAGAAACCCCCCGGGGCGCCAGCCAGGCCACCCCAGGCCCAGCCAGTGCCGCACCCCTCCCCTCCCCGCCTGGCCCAAGCCAGCCGGCCCACTCGGCCAACAGGCCAGCCGAGCCAGGCCAGCCCAGCTCCACCCGCCCCGTCTTCCCCAACCCCTCGCCCACGCCACGACCTCGCCGGAGATCGACCGGATCCCGAAGGATCCGGGATCCCCCGATCGCCCCGATCCCCTTCCGAAGCTCGCCGGACCCCCAGGCTATAAAGCCTAGCCCCTCCGCACCCCATTCCCCCCC
>NW_025231370.1:0-1032 GCF_018294505.1 Triticum aestivum | reverse complement strand
AAACCCGAGCCGCCGCCGCCGCCATTTTACTCGCCGCCGACGCCCTAGTCCTCCCCGACCACCCCCAACACCACCGAACCCCTCCCCGACCTCGTCCGCATCTCCCCGACGAGTCGCCGGAGCTCGCCGACGCCCGGACGCCCCGACGCACTCTCGCCGCCGCCGCCGCCGTCGCCGGAGTCCGGTAAGTCACCGGCATCGCCCTCCCCCGTCCGATCCTAGATCTAGGGCTAGGATTAGAAACCCCGAAGGGTTAGGTTTTATTCATAAAACCGGCCGGTTCCGATCGGTTTAGTTTTAGTTTAGGTTTCTATTTTTAGGCCGGTTCGTTTAGTTTAAACCTAGGCCCGTTTAGACTAAGTTACGCCTAGTGCACAGTATAGGCCCATTAGGCCTTTTTCTTTTTAGTTTGAATTTTCTGTTTTAGCCGAATAGTTTCTGTTTTCAAAAATGTATATCTTTTATTCTGTTTAATATTTTTAGAGGATTTTTTTTTGTTGGATTGCAAATTTTTCTATAGTTTCTGTAGAATATATATTTAGCTATGGTAAAAATAATTAAAATGGCTTTATTTTAGTTTTAGTCAGAATAGTAAATCTGCTATAACTTTAGTTAGAAAAATTATTTTTTTTTTGCATGATTCCTTTTGACCCAACTTTATTTTGTCATTGCCAAACCCTAGAAATTAACTTTGGTATTTTAGGATTAATAAATAATTAGTTTAAAGCAGAATCCTATTAATCCTAATTAATTAACTAGTTCCTGTTTTCCTATTAAATTAATTAGTAAATTAATTTATTTTTAACTTGTGATTAGTTATTCTAGGTTAGTTTCTGTCATCCTAATAGTTGAACTTTTATTTATAATTAATAAAAGTTTTTAAATTATTTTCTTAATAGAAATTGGATTAGACCTAAAATGAGTTTTATAATAGCTTTTTAATTAATTCTTTTTGCTCCTAGTTGCTTAGTGAAACCTTTTCTGTTAAGTTAACTTAAAACCATGATTAGGTTATATTAAGGAATTTTTATT
>NW_025231369.1:6721-11489 GCF_018294505.1 Triticum aestivum | reverse complement strand
CTAGTTGCTCCGTTCTATCGCTATGCTGCGCTTCCTATTCACTTGTTCTTCAAGCCTCCCAAATTTCCATGAACCTCTAACCTTTGACACCCTTCCTAGCAAACCGTTGTTTGGCTATGTTACCGCTTTGCTCAGCCCCTCTTATAGCGTTGTTAGTTGTAGGTGAAGTTGAAGATTGCTCCATGATGGACATGATTGTGTTGGGATATCACAATATCTCTTATTTAATTAATGCATCTATATACTTGGTAAAGGTTGGAAGGCTCGGCCTTATGCCTGGTGTTTTGTTCCACTCTTGCCGCCCTAGTTTCTATCATATCGGTATTATGTTCCTGGATTGTGCGTTCCTTACGCGGTTGGGTGATTTATGGGACCCCCTTGACAGTTCGCTTTGAATAAAACTCCTCCAGCAAGGCCCAACCTTGGTTTTACCATTTGCCTCACCATCACCTACTTTTCCCTTGGGACTCGCTCTCTCGAGGGTCATCTTTATTCAGCCCCCCTCCAGGCCAATGCTTGTCTAAGTGTTGGTCCGAACTAGATCCACTTGCAGCGCCACCTCGGGGAAACTTGAGGTCTGGTTTTAGTTGTACATAGTGTTCATCCGGTGTTGCCTTGAGAACGAGATATGTGCAGCTCCTATCGGGATTGTCGGTGCATCGGGCGGTCTTGCTGGACTTGTTTTACCATTGTCGAAATGTCTTGTAAACCGGGATTCCGAGACTGATCGGGTCTTCCTGGGAGAAGGAATATCCTTCGTTGATCGCGAGAGCTTATCATGGGCTAAGTTGGGACACCCCTGCAGGGTTATAAACTTTCGAGAGCCGTGCCCGCGGTTATGTGCTATATGGGAATTTGTAAATATCCGGTTGTAGATAACTTGACACCTGATCCGAATTAAAACGCATCAACCGCGTGTGTAGCTGTGATGGTCTCTTTTCGGCGGAGTCCAGGAAGTGAACACGGTTTCTGTGTTATGATTGACGTAAGTAGGAGTTCAGGATCACCTCTTGATCATTACTAGCTTCACGACCATTCCTTTGTTTCTCTTCTCGCTCTCATTTGCGTATGTTAGCCACCATATCATGCTTAGTCGATGCTGCAACCTCACCACTTTACCCCTTCCTTTCCTATTAAGCTTTTCTAGTCTTGATACCCATGGTAATGGGATTGCTGAGTCCTCGTGGCTCACAGATTACTACAACACAGTTGCAAGTATAGGTTATGCGATGATCTTGACGCGAGAGCGATGTTTACTTATTTTGGAGTTCTTCTTCTGCTTGTTCTTCGATCAGGGGATAGGTTCCAGGTCGGCAGCCTGGGCTAGCAGGGTGGATGTCGTTTGAGTTACTGTTTGTGTTTCATCCGTAGTCGGATGTTGATCTTATGTAAGATGATGTTGTGTTCGTGTGGCATTGTATGCCTTATGTATGTATCCCTATCTATTATGTAATGTTGATGTAATGATATCCACCTTGCAAAAGCATCTTCAAGATGCGCTTCTATCCTTGGTGGGACCTTCGAGTTCCTTTAGGATAGGGTCGCATCTTGGGCGTGACAAGTTGGTATCAAAGCCTCGACCAAACCTAGGAGCCCCCTTGATTGATCGTGTAGTTTGGCCGTTGTTGAGTCTAGAAGAAAACTGATTTCTGAGTCTAGTTATATCGGAGAGTAGGAATTCTTTTTACTCCTCAGCCCGTTCGTCGCTCTTGTGAGGAATCTTGACGTAGGTGTTTTGAATTACTCGTCTTCCCCTTCAAATTTTCTTTAGGTTCACGCGGTTAGTTTTTCGGTTGTTGGTTCTCAGCTCTTTTCATCCGGTGCATTTCTCATCAAGGTGATTCGACCCTCTCCATTTTTGCAAGATTCAATCCTCAGTTGTCTTCTTTTCCCACCCGCCCACCTTTTTCTTCTCGGAGCCGGAGTCTGTAATCGAGTATCCATCCTACTCGTGCGAAGTCTTTGCTTTCTTTCCTTAATGATTTCAAATGGTGTTTTCTCTTCAAGTTATTCGTCGATTCTCCCCTCCAGGTGCCTTTGTTTTTCCCGCCCTCCCAACCCTTTTTCTTCTCGGAGTTTGAGTCTGTTTCGAGCATTAATTTCATTCGTGTGGAGCCTCTTCAGTCTTCCCTCAATTATTTCAACCGGTGAATTCTCGTCTTGTTCGTCATTCTTCATCTCTTTTCCTTTTTCGGTGGATTCAATTCCAATTTTTGGTAGTGATTATATTCTTTTCCTCGGCTCAAGTGTTTTCCCTGCTCATTCGCCTCTCACCAGTTTATCCTTTCGGAGTGTTCAAGACATCTCAGGAGATTCATGTGTGTTCCAATTAATTCGAGGTTGTCACCTCATTCAAATATTTCCATTGTTTCGGTGCATCATCTATCTCGCCAACAATCCTTTCGAATGGTGTTTTTCTCTTCAGTGGGCCCTAACCCACAGGTCTTTTCCCAGGATCTTACCTAACTCTTCTAATTATTTCGGAGCTATTCCCAAATTCTTTTCAAAGTGTGACGTAAGAATGGATTCCATCAGTCACATGTCTTTCCAAGATCGTTTTCAAACTCTTTTCATTGTTGGCTCAACCTCTTCGCTTTTCATTCTCCCGGAGTATCTCAGTAATTTTGGTGGTGTTTCCGTCGACATTTGAAGACCGAAGAAGAGTTTTTCCTCTAAATCTTGCCCGTTCTCTCGAAGTTTCGTGGTTCTAGCTTCATGTTATCCTCTCATATTATTCCGTTTGTCAGATATTCTTTCTTACCCATCTGGAGTATGTCAGGAGTTGTTTTTCCATTTCTTTTCACAGGAGGCCATCATTTCAGCTAACGTTACCCAATTATCCCGGTGCTTTGTTCAAGTGTTCTTTAATCAGCTCATGATCTCTTTGATCTTTTACATCTAAATCCCCTCAAGCATATTTGTTCTTCTAATTCTTCTCGGTGATTCATTCTCTTCCATCAGTCATTTTCGAATTCTTACGGTGGTTCATTCAAGATTACTTTTCCTTTATTTATCATATCAATTCATTTGTTCTTTCCAATCCTACCGGTGGTTCATGAAGACTTTCTCAAGTTTTCTCTATACCCCCCTTAATCCTTTTCAAGAAGGATAAGTAGTTTGCTAAATCCATTGCTTGTCATCAATTTAATTTGATGAAGGATAAGCGGACAATAAATCTTATTCTTATTTTCCTCAAAGTGATTAATCCTTTTTCTTCGAAGTTTATTCTTGATGAATAAATTCTAGTTCCAAGTGTTTTCTTCTTTTCTTTTCTGGAGTTCAAATTTCCTCCGTCATTTCGTCGGAACCTCCATCTAAATCATCGCAAGGCTCAACTTATTCTTTCATCCTTTATTCTATCTCATCATCCTTTTGTCACCGGAGTTCTTCATGGTGGTTCTTCATGATTTAATTCTTGCTTCAAGAGTTCATCAAGATTCTTGTTGGTGGAGTTCAAGTATCTTTCTTCTCGCGTCTCGAAGTGTAATTAATTCTCTGTATTCTTTTCAAGTGGAGTTTTGCATTTCTTCGTTCTTCTCAGCTATCCAATCATTTCCGTTTGTGGCCGGTTATCACCTTATGATCTTGAGATATTACCTATAAGACCACAACAAGCTTATTCTTTTCGTTGTTGATTTTTCAACAACTCCGTTTAAACCTTCCTTCTAAAGATGCTTTCAATTTCTTTCATGGCACAAGTTGTCATTTTCTTCTCCGTTCTTTTCATTCAAGTCTTTCAATTCTTTCCGGAGGTTTTGTGTCATGTCTTCATCAAGTATCATTCCATCCTCTCAAGCTCGTGTTCTATTCCTCCATGTTTCAGCCGGAGTGCTGCCTAAATCCTTTCAGTCTTATTCGTTTCTTATCTCGTTCTAACCGGAGTGGTTTCATAGTCTATCTGATTTAGTGAGCTTTCGATTCTCGTCATTCTCATCGTTCCTCTCTTCTTCTCGAGTGCTCTCGATTCTTTGCTTCTTCTCTTGAGTTTTTGTTTCACCTCATCCCTTTTCCCTTCCGTCTCGGTCCTAAGATCTCGGGACGAGATCTCTTGTTAGTGGAGGAGTGTTGTAACGCCCCGGATCCGATGCGCTAGGTGTCTGCCAGTTATTCGCCGTCGTTGCCATGTCGTTTGCTTGCGTGGTTGCATATTGTCATGTCATCATGTGCATCTCATTTTGCATACGTGTTCGTCTCATGCATCCGAGCATTTTCCCCGTTGTCCATTTTGCAATCCGACACTCCTATGTCATCCGGCGTCCCCTTCTTGTCTCTTTTCGTGAGTGGGTGTTAAAAATTCTCGGAATGGCCCGAGGTTTGCCAAGCGTCCTTGGTATAGCACTGGTAGACCGCCTGTCAAGTTTCGTGCCATTTGGAGTCCGTTTGATACTCCAATGGTTAACTGGGTAACCGTAAAAGCCTCTTTTGTCTTGCAGCCCAACACCCTTCCAAACTAGCTCAAAACCCATCCAAACCCATTCCATGCTCTCGGTCATTCGATCACGATCGTGTGGGCGAAAACCGCTCCTCATTTTGAGTCTCTTAGCTCCCTCTATCTATAAATTAGCCCCTCCCCCCGAAATTCGTGGATGATTGCACCCTAACCCTAGTCTCCTCCTTCCTCCCGCCGCCGGACACGTCCACCCCACGCCCGGGCATTTCCAGCCGCCGCCCCGTCGAATCCGCCGTCGCCACATGTCAGCACCGCCGCCTCTCCATCGTGCATCGCCGCCGGGCCCGCGGAGCCCATCTCTGGCCCGCTCCGGGCCAC
>NW_025231369.1:0-6711 GCF_018294505.1 Triticum aestivum | reverse complement strand
CGGAGGCTCCCTCGGCTCCAACTCCGGCGAGTCGCTGCCTGCCTCGAAATCCACGCCAGATCCAGATCCACGGAGGTTGACCCCGAATTTTGCCTGTCCCGAAATATTTTGCATTCTGGTGCCATGTTTGACATGCCATATCTCCATGCATACTGCTCCGTTTTGTGTGCATAATATATCAAAATGTTCATTGTGGGATGCTCTACATTTCGTTCCATTGTGCCATGCTTGTTTGAGTCCATTTTGATGCCCAAATTATTGTTGCAAGAGTGCTATATGATGTTAATCTGCTGAAACTGTTATAACTTGCTATTTTGTCATTTTCGTTGCATTTTGTGTGTGCATCCTATGAACTTGAGCCCTACATGTGTTTTGAACTGCATCATGCCATATTCACAGTGGTGCCATCCATGTATTTTTGTGATTCTGGTACTGAGTGCATCGAGCTCGTGAAGTAGGGTACTTGCTGTTGCTGTTTTGCTACCCTGAATCTACTATATCATGATGCTATGTAAACCTGGTGCTACAAGTCATTCTATGCATAATCTGGAGATGTTCACTAAGGATGTTTTGTTATACATGTCATGCTCTATCCATTCATGCCCCTAGTTGCATGTATAGCATGCTATAACTTGTTGTTATCTAGCTCCAAATTTGCTAAATAATGTTGTTGTCAGCCTGTTAACATTAAGTTCAGTTTTGCCATGAGCTTTGCTAGTGATCCATGTACCCTATGAACTTGATATGGCCATGTTTAGCTTCATAAACATGTATTATTACTGTTGGTTGCCTTGCCATGCCATGTATTGCTCTGTGGTGAGTGGTTCAAGCTCACCAACATGCCTACTTATTGTTGTTCCTGCCAAGTATTAATCTGTCACATCATTTGCCATGTTTACATGGGTGCCATCATATTTTTTGTGTCCTTTTGGCTCATGGTCAATAAGGGACTTTTGTTATATGCTATTACTAGATTCATTCCATGCCTTTGTTTTCCATGATAAGTTCCTGTAGCATGTTGTTTGATAGCTCTAAACATTGCAACCTGATGTTATTTCTGCCAAGTCTGTAAACTGTTATTATTTGCAATCTTGCCATGTCCTTTTGAGCATGTTCTAGTGTTTTCTGAAGATAGCTCAGTGTTCATGTTTTGTCATGCTTTACCTGTAATTCATGCCCATGCCTTTTTGTTCTTATGTTGGGGTGCTGTAGCTTATTGTTTTGATGCTTGCAAGATGCCTAGTTGTTGTTTTGGACTGCTTGTCCTTTAAACTTGTATAGTGTATGTGTTGAACCGTTGCTCCGTTTTGAGTGTGCTCTATATGAAACTTGCTTGATTTTGCATGTAGTTTCATATTATCATGTTGCATCCTTGTGTTGAGGTGTTTGCTTGATGTTGGTATGCATTTTGCATCAATGCCATGTTTAACTTGTTTTGCTCATATCTTCTAGGCCGTAGCTCCGAATCTAATGAACTTTATATGTAACTTGACTAGAATTTCGTGAAGATCATCTTGGTGCATATTAACTTACAGTTTAACAACTTGAACATAAGGTTTATTCAGATCTGGACCAATTTCGACATTTGCATATGAGGACTTACCGGAATTGTTTTATGTTGTTTTGGGCCTCATTTAAACTTGCTTTGATGTGTTGGTCTTGTTTGCATCATCTCTTGCCATGAGTAGCCTCATTTAGTTTTGTCATGCATCATACTTGGTTGAGCATCATGCCTTGTTCTTGTGTGGTGTGTTTACCATGTTGTGTGCTTCTTCTCGATAGTTCCCGTTTCGTTGCGATTGTGAGGATTCGTTTGTCTACGCTTGGTTCGTCTTCGTGGCTTCATCTTCTTCATGGACTCATTCTTCTTCCTAGCGGGATTTCAGGCAAGATGACCGCTACCCTGGATCTCACTACTATCATTGCTATACTAGTTGCTCCGTTCTATCGCTATGCTGCGCTTCCTATTCACTTGTTCTTCAAGCCTCCCAAATTTCCATGAACCTCTAACCTTTGACACCCTTCCTAGCAAACCGTTGTTTGGCTATGTTACCGCTTTGCTCAGCCCCTCTTATAGCGTTGTTAGTTGTAGGTGAAGTTGAAGATTGCTCCATGATGGACATGATTGTGTTGGGATATCACAATATCTCTTATTTAATTAATGCATCTATATACTTGGTAAAGGTTGGAAGGCTCGGCCTTATGCCTGGTGTTTTGTTCCACTCTTGCCGCCCTAGTTTCTATCATATCGGTATTATGTTCCTGGATTGTGCGTTCCTTACGCGGTTGGGTGATTTATGGGACCCCCTTGACAGTTCGCTTTGAATAAAACTCCTCCAGCAAGGCCCAACCTTGGTTTTACCATTTGCCTCACCATCACCTACTTTTCCCTTGGGACTCGCTCTCTCGAGGGTCATCTTTATTCAGCCCCCCTCCAGGCCAATGCTTGTCTAAGTGTTGGTCCGAACTAGATCCACTTGCAGCGCCACCTCGGGGAAACTTGAGGTCTGGTTTTAGTTGTACATAGTGTTCATCCGGTGTTGCCTTGAGAACGAGATATGTGCAGCTCCTATCGGGATTGTCGGTGCATCGGGCGGTCTTGCTGGACTTGTTTTACCATTGTCGAAATGTCTTGTAAACCGGGATTCCGAGACTGATCGGGTCTTCCTGGGAGAAGGAATATCCTTCGTTGATCGCGAGAGCTTATCATGGGCTAAGTTGGGACACCCCTGCAGGGTTATAAACTTTCGAGAGCCGTGCCCGCGGTTATGTGCTATATGGGAATTTGTAAATATCCGGTTGTAGATAACTTGACACCTGATCCGAATTAAAACGCATCAACCGCGTGTGTAGCTGTGATGGTCTCTTTTCGGCGGAGTCCAGGAAGTGAACACGGTTTCTGTGTTATGATTGATGTAAGTAGGAGTTCAGGATCACCTCTTGATCATTACTAGCTTCATGACCATTCCTTTGTTTCTCTTCTCGCTCTCATTTGCGTATGTTAGCCACCATATCATGCTTAGTCGATGCTGCAACCTCACCACTTTACCCCTTCCTTTCCTATTAAGCTTTTCTAGTCTTGATACCCATGGTAATGGGATTGCTGAGTCCTCGTGGCTCACAGATTACTACAACACAGTTGCAAGTATAGGTTATGCGATGATCTTGACGCGAGAGCGATGTTTACTTATTTTGGAGTTCTTCTTCTGCTTGTTCTTCGATCAGGGGATAGGTTCCAGGTCGGCAGCCTGGGCTAGCAGGGTGGATGTCGTTTGAGTTACTGTTTGTGTTTCATCCGTAGTCGGATGTTGATCTTATGTAAGATGATGTTGTGTTCGTGTGGCATTGTATGCCTTATGTATGTATCCCTATCTATTATGTAATGTTGATGTAATGATATCCACCTTGCAAAAGCATCTTCAAGATGCGCTTCTATCCTTGGTGGGACCTTCGAGTTCCTTTAGGATAGGGTCGCATCTTGGGCGTGACAAGTTGGTATCAAAGCCTCGACCAAACCTAGGAGCCCCCTTGATTGATCGTGTAGTTTGGCCGTTGTTGAGTCTAGAAGAAAACTGATTTCTGAGTCTAGTTATATCGGAGAGTAGGAATTCTTTTTACTCCTCAGCCCTTCGTCGCTCTTGTGAGGAATCTTGACGTAGGTGTTTTGAATTACTCGTCTTCCCCTTCAAATTTTCTTTAGGTTCACGCGGTTAGTTTTTCGGTCGTTGGTTCTCAGCTCTTTTCATCCGGTGCATTTCTCATCAAGGTGATTCGACCCTCTCCATTTTTGCAAGATTCAATCCTCAGTTGTCTTCTTTTCCCACCCGCCCACCTTTTTCTTCTCGGAGCCGGAGTCTGTAATCGAGTATCCATCCTACTCGTGCGAAGTCTTTGCTTTCTTTCCTTAATGATTTCAAATGGTGTTTTCTCTTCAAGTTATTCGTCGATTCTCCCCTCCAGGTGCCTTTGTTTTTCCCGCCCTCCCAACCCTTTTTCTTCTCGGAGTTTGAGTCTGTTTCGAGCATTAATTTCATTCGTGTGGAGCCTCTTCAGTCTTCCCTCAATTATTTCAACCGGTGAATTCTCGTCTTGTTCGTCATTCTTCATCTCTTTTCCTTTTTCGGTGGATTCAATTCCAATTTTTGGTAGTGATTATATTCTTTTCCTCGGCTCAAGTGTTTTCCCTGCTCATTCGCCTCTCATCAGTTTATCCTTCTGGAGTGTTCAAGACATCTCAGGAGATTCGTGTGTGTTCCAATTAATTCGAGGTTGTCACCTCATTCAAATATTTCCATTGTTTCGGTGCATCATCTATCTCGCCAACAATCCTTTCGAATGGTGTTTTTCTCTTCAGTGGGCCCTAACCCACAGGTCTTTTCCCAGGATCTTACCTAACTCTTCTAATTATTTCGGAGCTATTCCCAAATTCTTTTCAAAGTGTGACGTAAGAATGGATTCCATCAGTCACATGCCTTTCCAAGATCGTTTTCAAACTCTTTTCATTGTTGGCTCAACCTCTTCGCTTTTCATTCTCCCGGAGTATCTCAGTAATTTTGGTGGTGTTTCCGTCGACATTTGAAGACCGAAGAAGAGTTTTTCCTCTAAATCTTGCCTGTTCTCTCGAAGTTTCGTGGTTCTAGCTTCATGTTATCCTCTCATATTATTCCGTTTGTCAGATATTCTTTCTTACCCATCTGGAGTATGTCAGGAGTTGTTTTTCCATTTCTTTTCACATGAGGCCATCATTTCAGCTAACGTTACCCAATTATCCCGGTGCTTTGTTCAAGTGTTCTTTAATCAGCTCATGATCTCTTTGATCTTTTACATCTAAATCCCCTCAAGCATATTTGTTCTTCTAATTCTTCTCGGTGATTCATTCTCTTCCATCAGTCATTTTCGAATTCTTACGGTGGTTCATTCAAGATTACTTTTCCTTTATTTATCATATCAATTCATTTGTTCTTTCCAATCCTACCGGTGGTTCATGAAGACTTTCTCAAGTTTTCTCTATACCCCCCTTAATCCTTTTCAAGAAGGATAAGTAGTTTGCTAAATCCATTGCTTGTCATCAATTTAATTTGATGAAGGATAAGCGGACAATAAATCTTATTCTTATTTTCCTCAAAGTGATTAATCCTTTTTCTTCGAAGTTTATTCTTGATGAATAAATTCTAGTTCCAAGTGTTTTCTTCTTTTCTTTTCTGGAGTTCAAATTTCCTCCGTCATTTCGTCGGAACCTCCATCTAAATCATCGCAAGGCTCAACTTATTCTTTCATCCTTTATTCTATCTCATCATCCTTTTGTCACCGGAGTTCTTCATGGTGGTTCTTCATGATTTAATTCTTGCTTCAAGAGTTCATCAAGATTCTTGTTGGTGGAGTTCAAGTATCTTTCTTCTCGCGTCTCGAAGTGTAATTAATTCTCTGTATTCTTTTCAAGTGGAGTTTTGCATTTCTTCGTTCTTCTCAGCTATCCAATCATTTCCGTTTGTGGCCGGTTATCACCTTATGATCTTGAGATGTTACCTATAAGACCACAACAAGCTTATTCTTTTCGTTGTTGATTTTTCAACAACTCCGTTTAAACCTTCCTTCTAAAGATGCTTTCAATTTCTTTCATGGCACAAGTTGTCATTTTCTTCTCCGTTCTTTTCATTCAAGTCTTTCAATTCTTTCCGGAGGTTTTGTGTCATGTCTTCATCAAGTATCATTCCATCCTCTCAAGCTCGTGTTCTATTCCTCCATGTTTCAGCCGGAGTGCTGCCTAAATCCTTTCAGTCTTATTCGTTTCTTATCTCGTTCTAACCGGAGTGGTTTCATAGTCTATCTGATTTAGTGAGCTTTCGATTCTCGTCATTCTCATCGTTCCTCTCTTCTTCTCGAGTGCTCTCGATTCTTTGCTTCTTCTCTTGAGTTTTTGTTTCACCTCATCCCTTTTCCCTTCCGTCTCGGTCCTAAGATCTCGGGACGAGATCTCTTGTTAGTGGAGGAGTGTTGTAACGCCCCGGATCCGATGCGCCAGGTGTCTGCCAGTTATTCGCCGTCGTTGCCATGTCGTTTGCTTGCGTGGTTGCATATTGTCATGTCATCATGTGCATCTCATTTTGCATACGTGTTCGTCTCATGCATCCGAGCATTTTCCCCGTTGTCCATTTTGCAATCCGACACTCCTATGTCATCCGGCGTCCCCTTCTTGTCTCTTTTCGTGAGTGGGTGTTAAAAATTCTCGGAATGGCCCGAGGTTTGCCAAGCGTCCTTGGTATAGCACTGGTAGACCGCCTGTCAAGTTTCGTGCCATTTGGAGTCCGTTTGATACTCCAATGGTTAACTGGGTAACCGTAAAAACCTCTTTTGTCTTGCAGCCCAACACCCTTCCAAACTAGCTCAAAACCCATCCAAACCGATTCCATGCTCTCGGTCGTTCGATCACGATCGTGTGGGCGAAAACCGCTCCTCATTTTGAGTCTCTTAGCTCCCTCTATCTATAAATTAGCCCCTCCCCCCGAAATTCGCGGATGATTGCACCCTAACCCTAGTCTCCTCCTTCCTCCCGCCGCCGGACACGTCCACCCCACGCCCGGACATTTCCAGCCGCCGCCCCGTCGAATCCGCCGTCGCCACATGTCAGCACCGCCGCCTCTCCACCGTGCATCGCCGCCGGGCCCGCGGAGCCCATCTCTGGCCCGCTCCGGGCCACGACGGGCCCGATCC
>NW_025231368.1:0-11490 GCF_018294505.1 Triticum aestivum | reverse complement strand
TGTTCTGGATCAAAGAATCTCTTCGTTGTCAGGGAGCAATTTGTCTTCGGTCGACTCGATCCATTCTATTTTTGCGTCGAGTGATCTTTCGAGCTTCGACGATCTCCGAGCGACGGATCGCCGGAAACACCGCGTCTGACAGACTGATTTGTTGCTCGCGGATTCCGCGGGGTGCGAAATTTGGGGGCGCGCGCGAAGCGGGGCAGACCGCGGCGTTCGGATGGGACGGGGCATAGACGCCTCGATCTCCGCGCCGCCTTTTTCGCCACGTATCCAGTCCTCATAACTGCTCCTAGATATGATTAGATCGACCGGGCCCACATGTCAGCCACTCGGAAGGGACCTTATAAATGTGCCCGGCGAGCATTTCGTGGCTCCCGTGGAAGTTTTTGGGGTACAAGAGTATATATAGGCGAAGGAACTAGGTCAGGAGACCCACGAAGGGCCCACAAGGCAGGGGGCGTGCCCTACCCCCCTAAGCGCACCCTTCACCCTCGTGGCCACCTTGTTGCGTCTCTGACTTCATCTTGAATTCTCCTGGTTTGCTTCTGGTCCAAGAAAGATCATCGCGAAAGTTTCAATCCGTTTGGACTCTGCTTGGTATTCCTTTTCTACGAAACCCTAAAACAGATAAAAACCAGAAACTGGTGTTGAGCTCTTTGTTAAAAGGTTAGTCCCAAAAACAATATAAAATAGCATATAAATGCATATAAAACATCCAAAACAGATAATATAATAGCATGGAACAATCAAAAATTATAGATACGTTGGAGACGTATCAAACACTCCTATTATTCTATGTTGCCTATAGAAAACAAAGTTCAAGGCTTGTAGAGGCAACGATTATCATTTCGCCCACAGAAACCACGAAGGTTGCGAGAAGCTTCGGTTTGTAAGAGGCTTGTAATATAGCTTTGCCCAAATCGGACAATTATATGTACCATGTAGTGACACCCTGCCAAGTTTCACAATTTCCTGGTGAATTTTGGATTTACAGAGATTTGTAAACCGAGATTCGCAATGTTTGTGGCCAAGGCAGGACGGCGAGACAGTTGAATTCATTTCCATTCATTCCTTGGGACCTAAACATCCACCCCAAGGATACACATGTATATTTTTTCTAGCCATTTTGGTGCACTGGAGCATGTATTTGTAGTTTGGATTTGAACTATGGACATGAAATGCCCAGAAAACTCAGTTAATGTGTAAAAAGGGTCAAACGAACCTTGAATAATTTCAAAGTTCAGCATGAATCTCCCGTTGTTCCGTGTCACGTGTAGAAGAAAATACGAGGCTAGAAGAGGGAGCGATTATCATTTGGCCCACAAGGGGACACGTTTCCCTATCGAAACCACGAGGGTTCTTGCGATAGGCTCCGGTTTATAAGAGGTTTGTAGTAAAGCTTGGCCCAAATTGGCAATGTTTTTACAACAACATATATGTGCCATGATGTGACACCTGCCACCTTTGATGACTTCCTGGTGAGTTTTGCATTTATGGGGATTTAAAAACTGAGATTCCAAATGTTTGAGGATGAGCCAGGACACCCACTACTAGGGAAAACCCTAGTAGTAGTGCGGGTTTAATTCCTTCTAGTAGCGCGGGAAACCGCGCTACTAGTAAGATGCTACAGCTATTACTTAGCAGTAGCGCGCTCGGCACACGTTACTGCTGTCGTGGTTCTAAGTCTGACAGTAGAGTGGGGGTAGGTATGGAGAGGCAAGGTCCTAGCTATGGAGAGGTTGTAAGCACAAAGGATGTACGAGTTCAGGCCCTTCTCGGAAGAAGTAACAGCCCTACGTCTCGGAGCCCGGAGGCGGTCGAGTGGATTATGAATGTACGGATTACAAGGTGCCGAACCCTTCTGCCTGTGGAGGGGGGTGGCTTATATAGAGTGCGCCAGGACCCCAGCCAGCCCACGTAGGAGAGGGTTTAAGGTGAGTTAAGTCTGGGGCGTTACTGGTAACGCCCCACATAAAGTGCCTTTACTATCATAAAGTCTACTTAATTACAGGTCGTTGCGGTGCAGAGTGCCTCTTGACCTCCTGGTGGTCGAGTGAGTCTTCGTGGTCGAGTCCTTCAGGCCAGTCGAGTGAATCCTCGTTGGTCGACTGGAAGGCGACCTCTTCTAGGGATGTCCTAGGGTAAGTTACTTGGAACAGGTCCATGACCCTACCCTAGGTACATAACCCCATCATTAGCCCCCGAATGGATTGAGGCTTCGAGTGAAGAAGGAGTTGATGTCGTTTCCGATCAACCTTTGCGCTCTAGTTGTGCGCTGTTCTGGATCAAAGAATCTCTTCGTTGTCAGGGAGCAATTTGTCTTCGGTCGACTCGATCCATTCTATTTTTGCGTCGAGTGATCTTTCGAGCTTCGACGATCTCCGAGCGACGGATCGCCGGAAACACCGCGTCTGACAGACTGATTTGTTGCTCGCGGATTCCGCGGGGTGCGAAATTTGGGGGCGCGCGCGAAGCGGGGCAGACCGCGGCGTTCGGATGGGACGGGGCATAGACGCCTCGATCTCCGCGCCGCCTTTTTCGCCACGTATCCAGTCCTCATAACTGCTCCCAGATATGATTAGATCGACCGGGCCCACATGTCAGCCACTCGGAAGGGACCTTATAAATGTGCCCGGCGAGGATTTCTGTGCTGCGCCTCAGCATTCTCCCTCTCTCCCTCTGCTTCCTTCCTCCCTGCTCAGCGTGCTCGCTCTTGCCCCCGCACCACTTCCCTTCGTGCATCTCACCGGCGACCATGGCCAAGGAGAAGACGGCGGCGCTGGAGCGTGCCAAGAAGGCGTCGGCATCGGAGAAGGCGAAGGGGAGATCCACCAGCCGCAGAGGGTCCTCGTCCAGATCCCGCCTGCCGAAAGGCTGGGTCCAAGGAGACTGGATCCAGTCGACCATCACGGAGAAGGACCTCCTCGACATGGCCAACGAGGGCTTGATCCCTCACGGAGCTGCGAGGTTGCCGGGGAAGGAGTGGCAGCCACAGCCAGAAGAGGGTGAGTGTGTGCTTCTGGCCACTCATGTTGATCGTGGGTTTTCCTTGCCGCCAAGCATTTTCTTCCGTGGCTTCTTGAATTTCTTTGGAGCGCAGCTCCACCACTTTACCCCAAACTCCATTGCCTATCTTGCTGCATTCGTGTCCATGTGTGAGGGTTTCTTGGGCTGTCGACCGCACTGGGGTTTGTTTAAACGTATCTTCACGTGTCGCTCTCAGACCGTGAAGAAGGCGAGCCCAGGTGATGAGAAGACCCGAGTCGTCCAAATGTGTGGGGGCCTGGGGATTCAGGTGAGGAATAATAGCACCTTCCCGCCCATGTCCTTTCCCGAGTCCGTCAGAGGATGGCATTCGACTTGGTTCTACTGCCAGGTCCAGTCAACGCCAGGGCAGTCGAGTGGACTCCCTCCGTTTACCATGGACCGAGTGAACAAGCCCTCCCCTCTGAAGCTGATTCCGGAGGAGAAAGCCGACGTGAAGATGTTGATGGAGCGCGTGGTGCAGTTGGTTCGGGAGGGGGTGACGGGCATGGATCTTCTGGAGGTCTTCCTCAGGCGTCGCATCCAACCCCTTCAATTCCGGAGCCACTGCATGTGGTTGTACTGTGGGCCCGAAGACGAGACTAGAGTCCATCCAGAAGAAGTCGACGATGCCACTCTGGAAAGATGGATGGTAGCCGTTACCGGAAACAGGGACAACCCGCGCGGAGCCAGAAGGATTCCTCCACTCGACCACAACAGCGACCCAAACAAGGTACACTTGCTCTGCTTTCCATTGTGTCCTTGTCGTATTCATTTCTGCTAACCCTGTCGACTGGTCGACTGATCCTTGTTTGGGCATCTGCTAGGCCTTCACCGAGCTGTACTCGATGCCCAATGGGGCACAAGCTTCGACTGAGGAAGGCGAGGCGAGCGGGGGCGAGGCGAGCGGGGGCGAGAGCCAGGAAGAGGAGGAATGGGACTCAGATGCTGCAGGGGATGATGACGACGATGACGATGATGAAGGTGATGAAGATGACATCGAGGACGAGGAAGAAGAGGAGGAGGAGGTCGTTCCACCGCGCTCAGAAAGGCGGTCGAAGCTTGTCCACGACCCTTCGACCGAACGTGGTAAGGGGGTTGCGACCGCCACTCAGTCGACCAAGCGCCCTCGGACCACCTCTCCGGCGCCGACTGAAAAGGCGCCGAAGCAGCCCAGGGCGGCCTCATCGAAGCCGACCAAGCTCCTGCCGAAGATGAAGGTGTCCATCCCCACCATATCAGGGTAATTGTGTTGCTCATATTTTCTTATTCTGTGCGAACTTTATCTCTGGTCGACGCTGAGGTTAGTCGACTGATCCTTTGGAGTTGCAGTGCTGCTACTTCTGAGACCTCGGCCCAGGCCGATGACCACGAGATGGAGGATGCAGCAACTTCGAATCCAGGTACTGTGTTCTTAATACCATTCTTAGTCGACTGACTCGCGATCTCTGATCCTGATCCTTCTCCGCAGCTCCACCCAACACTGTTATCGATCTTCCTGATGATGATGAGGATGAAGAGCCGCTGAAGCACAGGAGGAGTCGGAAAGCGTCCGCCAGTAAGGTGCCTCAGGATGTGCCGGCGCCTGAAATTCTGACTGTGGAGGAAGAGAACACCACTCGACACACGGTGACCTTCGCGAATCCACTGACGAGTGCTCAGCAGCCTTCCCTCTTCATGACGCACCACGTCCCAGAGGACCAAGCTGGCGCAGCGAAGGAGGCGATACGCCAGGCGGGACTCATGATGGAGCAGCTGAAGACCATCCGGGACGCGAGCCAGGCAGCTTATGACGCCAGTTCTGCCCTCCAAAGCAATGTCCAGGTCAGTCGACCGCTGTTTGTTCTGTTGGATATGCTACCAAAAACTTTTCTTTTCCGGAATTTATATTAGTCACCCACTGGGTGTGTCGAATAAACTCCGTGTTAGCGGGGGCACGGTGAGTGCACCCGCTGGGTGTAGTCCCCAAGGCTAAGGTCGACTGCTGGCAGTCGGCCTTAGGCTTTATGATGTCAATCTTTCTGTCAGTCGACTGGTCGACTGGATTTCGCAAACCGGTGGGGGCACGCTGAGTGCACCCACTGGGTGTAGTCCCCAAGGCTAAGGTCGACTGCTGGCAGTCGGCCTTAGGCTTTATGATGTCAATCTTTCTGTCAGTCGACTGGTCGACTGGATTTCGCAAACCGGTGGGGGCACGCTGAGTGCACCCACTGGGTGTAGTCCCCGAGACTGTGGTCGACTGCTTGCAGTTGATCACAGTCTTAGAGAATGCGTCTCGCACACTGTTTTTTTTTTTGAGGTCGACTGGTCGACTTTGTCTTCAACAGGATTAGTGGGGGCACGCTGAGTGCACCCACTGGGTGTAGTCCCCGAGACTACGGTCGAATGCTTGTATTCGGCTGTAGTCTCAGAAACGTGTGTTTTTCCCTTTTTCACTCGGAAGTGAGTTACATTTGACGTTTAGTCGATTGGTTCTTCGCAGAACTCCTGTGATCTTGTGGCTCGCTACTCAGAGCTGGAACAAAAACATACTCAAGTCGAGCTGAGCTTGAAGCTGGTTCAGGAGAAGCTGACAAAGGCAAAGGAGGAGACCGAAGGTATGTTTGGTGAGACCCTGACGACTGCTTTTCCCCTTGCTTGTTTCGGCATCTGATCTCGCTGTAACTTGCAGGTAAGGTAAGGGAGGCCCAGCAGAAGAAAGACCTTGAGCTAGCTGAGAAGATCAAGCTTGCTGACGAGAAGTTGGCTTCAGTCACCAAGCTCGAACAAGACAATACCAATCTGAAAACTGCTCTTGGGATTGCCAACAAGGAGGTCAGTCGACTGAGAACTGACAAAGCTGCCCTGACCGACCAAGTCAGCAAATTGACTGAGAAGAAAACTGAACTGGAAACCTTCCTGAGTGGCCTTGCCAAGAAGCTGTTTCTTATGCTTGAAGGTAAATCTTCATGTTTGGCAAATATTTCCAATTGTGGCCTTTTCCATTCGACTATCTCTTTGACTTAATGATCATCCTTGCAGAATTTTGTCAAAACTTTGAAGAAGAAACCAGCCGACTGGAGCCAAACCTTGACCCCGTCAATTCTCCGGTGAACGACGAAGTTGCCATGGATGTCTTCCGACTGGAGTCGCGTGTTGCAGCTGTCGTGGACTATCTTGCAAGGCTGAAGGCCGCCACATCTCGCATCGACTCGACGCTCTGGCCTGAGGAGACACTTCAGAATGACCTTGAGTCGCTGATGGCCCGCTTGAACACGATCCCTGGTCGAGTGCAAGAGTGGAAGAAGTCCTCGGCTCGGTGTGGTGCAGATGTCGCTCTGTGTCTGGCCCGAGTCCACTGCAAAGATGCACGAGAGGAGAAGCTGGCGGCCCTTCGGGTGGCCAATACCAAGAAGCACGACTTTAGGTCCTTTATGGAGACTTTC
Organism: Triticum aestivum; assembly: GCF_018294505.1. Taxonomy (NCBI): domain Eukaryota; kingdom Viridiplantae; phylum Streptophyta; class Magnoliopsida; order Poales; family Poaceae; genus Triticum; species Triticum aestivum. Next base: position 5,038 of record NW_025231368.1, on the reverse strand, counting down.
CTTGCAGCTGCCACTCGGATCGCCGACGGAATTGACCTTGATGAATTCGTTGCACCTTCCAGCCCTCCGCAGGAGGGGTAAAAAACTTCTTCTGGCCCGACTCTTTAAATTTGCCTCGGTATGCCGAGTGGAATTGTAACCGACGAACTTTAACAGGCTTGACGCCTGAGCACTTTCGGTTCCTTTAAATATCGATTCAAGCTTGAATTTGGCGCTTGGATATGATTGCCTTTGGCTCAAAATGTCTTATGCAGATTCAAAGCAAGGTGCCTGTGTTTAGGCGAGCGCTTGGACTGCAGCTAAGCCTCCTGAGTGAGAGGGTCGCTCTTCACTCGGTAGGATTTTTGTAACTTAGGCGAGCACGAGGCTGCAGCTAAGCCTCCGAGTGGAAGGCTAGCTTACCACTCGGTAGGATTTTTATAACTTAGGCGAGCACGAGGTCGCAGCTAAGCCTCCGAGTGGAAGGCTGGCTTACCACTCAGTAGGAATTTGATAAACTTAGGCGAGCACGAAGCTGCAGCTAAGCCTCCGAGTGGAAGGCTGGCTTACCACTCGGTAGGATTTTGATAAACTTAGGCGAGTGCTTGGACTGCAGCTAAGCCCCCGAGTGAGAGGATCGCTCGTCACTCGGTAGGATTTTTATAACTTAGGCGAGCACGAAGCTGCAGCTAAGCCTCCGAGTGGAAGGCTGGCTTACCACTCGGTAGGATTTTGATAAACTTAGGCGAGTGCTTGGACTGCAGCTAAGCCCCCGAGTGGAAGGCTGGCTTACCACTCGGTAGGATTTTTATAACTTAGGCGAGCACGAAGCTGCAGCTAAGCCTCCGAGTGGAAGGCTGGCTTGCCACTCGGTAGGATTTTGATAAACTTAGGCGAAACGGATTCGCAGCTAAGCCTCCGAGTGAGAGTCTGGCTCACCACTCGGTAGGATTTTTACAAACTTAGGCGAAACGGATTCGCGGCTAAGCCACCCACTGAGGGGGAGTTTTTATATGGACAAAGATAAAAAGTGATGACACTATTATTTCTAAACCCATGAACTACAGAAGTACTTTATTGCAACTCATCCGAGTGATAAAACTTAAGTGTAAAATGGGCGGAGTAGCTCCGCGTTCCAAGCTCGGGGCTCGTCGATATTATGCTCGACGTTGTAAAGACGGTACGCCCCGTTGTGGAGAACCTTTGTGACGATGAAGGGGCCTTCCCAAGAAGGAGCAAGCTTGTGTGGTTTGTGCTGATCCACTCGGAGAACCAGATCCCCTTCCTGGAAGGCTCGACCTCTCACATTTCGGGCGTGGAAACGGCGCAGATCTTGTTGGTAGATGGTCGAGCGGATCAGAGCCATCTCCCTTTCTTCCTCCAAAAGGTCGACTGCGTCCTGCCGCGCTTGTTCAGCTTCTGCTTCGTTATAGATTTCGACTCGAGGAGCATTATGCAGAAGGTCACTCGGCAAGACTGCTTCAGCTCCATAGACCAAGAAGAATGGAGTTCTTCCGGTCGACCGATTGGGCGTGGTCCGCAGTCCCCAGAGTACAGATGGAAGTTCGTCGACCCAAGCTCCAGCCGCGTGTTTGAGATCACGCATCAGTCGCGGCTTCAGTCCCTTGAGAATCAGTCCATTAGCTCGCTCTGCTTGTCCATTCGACTGCGGATGGGCGACTGATGCGTAGTCGACCCGTGTGCCCTGGGAGTTGCAGAAGGTTCTGAATTCCTCTGAGTCAAAGTTCGACCCATTATCCGTAATGATGTTGTGCGGGACTCCATATCTGAATATTAGTTCCCTGATGAAGCTAACAGCAGTACCGGTGTCGAGGCTCTTGATTGGTTTAGCCTCGATCCACTTGGTGAACTTGTCGACTGCCACCAGTACATGCGTGAAGCCACTTCGTCCTGTTCTCAAAGGGCCGACCATGTCCAGCCCCCAAACTGCAAAAGGCCAGACGAGTGGGATGGTCTTCAAAGCTGACGCAGGTTTGTGCGACATATTCGAGTAGAACTGACATCCCTCGCACTTATCCACTATCTCCTTTGCCATCTCATTCGCCTTGGGCCAGTAAAATCCGGCTCGGTATGCTTTGGCCACGATGGTCCGGGAGGACGCATGATGACCACAGGTCCCCGAGTGAATATCATTGAGGATGAGTCGACCTTCTTCTGGTGTTATGCACTTCTGACCGACTCCAGTCGTGCTCTCTCTGTATAATTGTCCTTTGATGACGGTGAAGGCCTTAGATCGACGGACGATCCGTCGAGCCTCTTCCTCATCCTCCGGAAGCTCTTTCCTCAAGATATATGCGACATACGGAATTGTCCAGTCGGGAATGACTACCAAAACCTCCATGATCAAGTCGACCACCGCTGGGACTTCAACTTCAGTCGGATCTGTGGCACTCTTGGGCTGCGGAGTTTCTTCGGTGAAAGGATCTTCTTTGACTGACGGAGTGTGTATATGCTCCAAGAACACACCACTCGGAATGGCTTCTCTCTTGGAACCTATCTTTGCTAGATCATCAGCTGCTTGATTTTTCAGTCGGGGTATATGATGGAGCTCCAACCCCTCGAACTTTTTCTCCAGCTTCCTCACTGCACTGCAGTATCCCGTCATGGCTGGGCTTCTCACGTCCCACTCTTTCATCACCTGATTGACCACTAAATCCGAGTCGCCATAGACCATTAGGCGACGGACGCCGAGTGAAATGGCCATGCGCAACCCATATAGGAGGGCCTCATATTCTGCCTCATTGTTGGAGGAATCAAAGTGAATCTGGAGCACATATCTGAGCTTATCTCCTCTGGGGGAAACCAGGACAACCCCAGCACCGGAACCATTCAACATCTTAGAACCATCGAAAAACATGGTCCAATGCTCCGAGTGAACTTCAGTCGGCTGCTGCTGTTCGATCCACTCGGCGAGGAAATCTGCTATTGCCTGGGACTTAATGGCTTTCTTTGCCTCAAACTTGATATCAAGGGGAAGAAGTTCAATCGCCCATTTGGCCACTCGACCAGTTGCATCTCTGTTGTGCAAAATCTCTGATAGTGGAGCGTCGCTGACACAATTTGATCTATGCGAGGGAGAGGAAAGTGATCTTTCGGGCAGGCCCGGTTGATGTGCTTGAAATCAATGCACATTCGGAGCGACTTGTCCTTCTTAGGAACCATGACGACATTAGCGAGCCACTCGGAGTGGAATATCTCTCGGATAAATCCTGCCGCCAACAGTCGAGCCACTTCTTCACCGATGGCCTTTCTCTTCTGGACGGCGGACCGCCGAAGATGTTCTTTGACTGGCTTTGCAGACGAGTCGACTCTTAGGCGATGCTCAGCCAGTCCCCTGGGAACACCTGGCATGTCAGCGGGCTTCCATGCAAAAATGTCCCAGTTCTCACGGAGGAACTGGATGAGCGCTTCTTCCTATTTTGGATCGAGTGTTGTGGAGATGCGGGTCGGAGCTGCTTCGGGGTCGGTCGGGTGAATGTGAACAGGCTTCGTCTCACCGGACGACTGGAATGCAGATTCTGTGGCGGGCTTCTTGGATCGCAGCAAGTCACTCGGATCTGCATTTTGCTTGTATTCTTCGAACTCGACCGCTGTCACTTGGGAATCGGCAATTTTGGAGCCCTTCTGAAAGCACTCCTCTGCCTTTTTCCTATCACCGGTGACAGTGATCACACCTTTGGGACCGGGCATCTTCAATTTGAGGTACACGTAACATGGTCGAGCCATGAACCGTGCATAGGCTGGTCTCCCCAAAATGGCATGATATGCACTTTGAAAATCCACGACCTCAAACGTCAACTTTTCTTTGCGAAAATGCTTTGAATCGCCAAACACTACGTCCAAAGCTATCTGGCCGAGTGACTCGGCCTTCTTCCCTGGTATAACTCCATGGAAGCTCATGTTACTAGTGCTCAGTCGGGACATCGGAATGCCCATACCTTTCAACGTGTCTGCATATAACAGATTCAGCCCGCTTCCACCGTCCATCAGCACCTTTGTCAGTCGAGTGCCTTCGACAACTGGATCGACCACCAAAGCTTGCCTCCCAGGGGTGGCAATATGAGTCGGGTGATCAGATTGGTCGAATGTGATGGGTGTTTGAGACCACTTCAGATAATTTGCCTTTGCTGGGGCAACCATGTTAACCTCTCGGTTAATCACTTTCAGTCGACTTCTGCTTTCCACATCTGCGAAGATCATCAGAGTGGAGTTGATATGCGGATATCCTTCCTCGCTGTCCTCTTTGTCTTCGGCCTTGTCCGGCTCCTTCTCCTTGTCCTTAGACTGTTTTCCCTGAAACTGCTGAATCAGGAGTCGACATTGGCGAGTGGTGTGCTTTGGGTAAATGATATTCCCCTCTTCATCTTTCTTCGTGTGAATATGACACGGCATATCCATCACGTCATTCCCTTCTTTATCCTTTACCTTCTTGGGGTTCCAGGATCCTTTTGGTTTCCCCTTAAACTTTCCTTGAGTCACGGCCAGAGCCTCTCCAGGAGCTGCCGGTTTAGCCTTCCGCTTCTGTTTCCGACTGGTGTTTCCTTTTTCCGACTGACTCGGCTTGTGCTTGCCGCTTCGGAGTCGGTATTCTTCTTCGCCGTTGGCGTACTTGGTAGCAATCTCCATCATCCGACTCAAGGTCATGTCACCGGTTCGACCAAATTTCAAACTCAGTTCTCTGTTCTTGACACCATCTTTGAAGGCGCATACTGCCTGATGGTCAGAGACATTTTCCACAGTGTGGTGCAAAGTGATCCACCTCTGAATATACTCTCTGAGAGTCTCATTGGTTTTCTGCACGCAGACTTGCAACTCTGTCAATCCCGCTGGTCGCTTGCAAGTCCCTTCGAACGTTCTGACGAACACTCGGGACAGATCTTCCCAAGTGTAAATGCTGCTAGGAGGCAATTGAGTCAACCATGCCCTGGCAGAACCTTCCAACATGAGGGGCAAATGCTTCATGGCCACCTCGTCGTTCCCACCACCGATCTGAACTGCCACTCGGTAGTCTTCAAGCCAAGTTTCAGGCTTAGACTCA
>NW_025231367.1:9004-11491 GCF_018294505.1 Triticum aestivum | reverse complement strand
CTTAATTACCCGGACGTCACAATTCTCCTCCACTACAAGAAATCTCGTCCCGAGATTTAAGCGGTGGAGTAAGGGGCGAAGGTGTTGGTAGCGAAAAACCTAACGAGTCTTCTCGGTCTTGGCTGCCCTTACTAAGAGGTTGATCCCTTTCGTTGATGTCTTCATTTCACTGCTTCAAGTCACCATGATCAATTTGTCATCCTTTCTTCGGGATCTCCATCGTACTTACGAATAGGTAAGGGGCAGCTCTACAACGATAGGATGTTACAAGGGAAATCTTTTAGGGTTTACCCAAGTATGAACATACGAGTATCTCTCGAGTTGAACAAATGAAACACATCGAGAGCAAAGTAAGACGGTGCAATAAGAAGTTTCAAGCGGATAGGCAATCGTTCATTGCCTGAAACAGAGTGTGAATGGGGTTCAGAGCAACGGGAATAAGTATTGTGTCCGATACCAGAATAGAGCATTAGGAAGGTGGCCCGTGAATTAAATATGAAGCCAAGCGTGGGAAATAACCATTAGTAACAGGGCTGTACAGGAGAGTCAGGTTTCGATCCTGTGGAACTGTGGGTTATGGGCCCACCATGTGGATTAAAAGTAGGAAGGACAGTGACATCTTGCACGATCATGTAAGCAAGGCATGCCAGAGGATAATCTGTTGGTTATGTCGGCAACAACATCGGTACCAAGGGCGAGGGACGAAGAGAACCATTATCCTGCTCGTTGAACGAGGCGGGCCAATAGGCAAGGTTCTCGTCCATCGGTGGCTACCGAAATGTCATCAACAATAGATTACTGCTTAGATCATATAGACCTCAAGAAAGGTTAAACCAAACAATGGAAAGGACATATGATTATCAGATTAATCGGGCGATGGAAAGGAAAAATGTGTCTTAGTCAATAATTCAGGGATATATCCTTCCCAAGGATAAGCAGAGCATGGTATCCGTGGCAGGATATCATGTAGAAAACCCTTTAGGTAAGGGGAGAGAAATTTCATGACACTACCCATACAAAGGTGTTTGGGTAATTGATAAGAAAAATTTAGCATTTGCTTTAAATGTTCTTGTTGAAAATCGGAGTATCACAGACATGCTTCGAGATAGCATTGACATGGTCTTCCAGCAAAGGTCGGACTTGGATATACAAAGGATTCACCAGGAACAACTTATAGAATAAGCATTACAATTTCCTTATGGAACAATGGAAAACCTTACTGGAAAGGAACCCTTAACACTAGGTCCTCCGACCAGGTGTGCTAGGCATGACATCACCTTACCGATATATAAGGACCAATGTTATAACTCTTGGGAAAAATGTCCCAACCATCATATCTGACCGAGATTCAGATCCGATTGGTGTCAGGATACCTGAGACTCAGGATGTCCGAGAAGAAAAGGCGCAACACAAATCGTTGAAATGGCATTGCAAGCTTCTCGGGAAATGAACTATGGGAGCGGTTTTCTGAAGCAATAGTTCACCATTAAACCAGGGAGAGGACAAGGAGGTGTCTGGTGAACTCAACGGCAGTTCACCGAGATTCCCAAAAGATGGATTTCCACCATTAAGTGAACAAGGAGATAACATTTGTCAGATCAACTGATATAAGGAAGTATGCTCGAGGAAAACATACACAATTAAACATTGGTTGAAATGTGCGCCCGAAATATGGGTTGGGTTGCACGACCAATGTCAGAATGGTGATTCAATCAGCGAAGGACTTAGAATGAACTATCGCCCATTCACTTCAAAGCAATAGGGTTGTTAGAAGTTTTGATTTCACACGTCATAGCTCCATTGTCGGTATTCCGGTTGAAAACAATACGGGGACCAAGGAATGAACGAAGATGGCAAGAAGTATTATGATATCAAGAATTATTAAGAGGTGGTGAAATTCTCACCACATTCTTGACAAAAAGAGATGGTAATACTTCCGAGGTAAGGAAGATCAACTGCTGGGTAGCAGTGATCTCAAGGTTTACACCAAACACGAACAAGTTGTGTTGAATGAAAGGCAATAAAGTGGTCGATGAGAACAGGAATCATCGAGGGGCAAGGATGGTATTACCCATCATGAATTCAATTGAATTCCTGGAAGAGCTCATAAGGTTGATGATGATCACGACACAATTGTCGAGAGATTTCATGCAGATGTAGTCAATCAGCGACGACATCCAGTCAAAGGAATGATGAAGCAAGAGGTTATTGGAACCACAGTTACGACACGAACTCGAACTCAAGCTTGTTGTTTAGGGCGAAATGATATGACGATGAGGATCGACGTAAGGTTAGTTCATCGTCGAAAATTGTGCTCCGAGAAGAAGGGCCGGGTAACACAGTTAAAATCATCACGATAAAGATATAGCCAAACAGGCTAGGAATGATGGGAAGGAATATTAAACTCATAAGCAACGAAAATTACTTAGGGTTATCGAACCGAAATGTGGAATCGGTGTTCTCGATTGACGACAACCCAGAACCCGA
>NW_025231367.1:0-2884 GCF_018294505.1 Triticum aestivum | reverse complement strand
GTGGGGAGGGAGTGGGAAACGGGGGAAGTGGGGGTGGGATTGGGCTAGGGTTTCGGTGAGGGGGATAAGGGGAGTGGGGTGGGCCGCCGTCGGTGGGCCGGCTGGGCCGGCGTGGTCGGCTGAGCCAACTGGGCCAAGGGGCCCAGTGGTGGGGGGGGGGCTTGTGGCCTGCTGGGCCGAAGCCCAGGGGGCAAGGGGGGGTTCTCCTTTTCCTTTTTTTGTCTTGTTTTCTGTTTTCTTTATTATATCTTTATTTCTTTATTTTAGTTGCATTTTAAATTAGTAAAATATACACTTAGTATCTAATTCAGTATTTTGACTTAGTCCAGTCACAAAAAGTCTAGACCCCAAATAACTTAGTTTGACATTTTATTTATCATAAAAGTTATTCAAATAATCATTTTTTTACTACTGTTTTATTCATCTCATAGTATTTAAACATTTTATAAATGTGTGGTTTTTTCCCCAATAATTATCTATGCAATATTTGGTTCACTCCGAACATTTTAGTTTTAATATTTGAAAACTTTTATTGTTTGCCTAATTTTGAATTTGAATTTGAATCGGTTTCGAACTAACTGGAGATTAGCAGCTATAAACGAGGTCACGTGGCATCATTAGCAGAGGATCACTGTAGCTTAATTACCCGGACGTCACAACAACGTGAGACCGACGCCAAGGCGCTGCGGTTGTGTGAGACCTCGGTCCTCGCCAGTGGCGCGCCGAGCCAGGGGCACTAGCACGACTTCATATATGGGGATCAATACAAGTGTGGTAACCACATTGAAGCTGGCGAGGGAGGCCGGTGGCACGGCGAATGACCCCACGCGGTTGTCCATTGCCATACCCTGCTCAATCACCGTCGACGACATCTGTGCCGTGATCATGAAGAAGACCAGCAAAGACGCCCATGCAGGGCACAGACGTAGCAGCATCTTCACCTCTTCAACATGAGAGAGTGTGCATAGCCTCCATGGGCTCGTCGCCACACCTTTCTTCTCCTGTGTCGATGGTGATACAATGGCAGCCTTGTCCAAAAATCTGCACATGTAACACATATTTTCAGACACAAAATTAAAAACGTATGATGTTTACTCACTAGGATATTCTATTACCTACCTGAACTGAGTGGTATGCTGAACACTGAATGTAGCCTCCGATGGTGATGAAGGCGGGTAATGCAAGGTTGTGCAATCCTCAGGCAACTTCAGATGGCGATTTCTTGCAGCTGCAACAACAACCTGGGAAGCTGTTGTCATGGGACTTTCTCCTTTTGACTTGTATCTGTACATCCTCCTACTTGCGATGAACACCATGAAACTAAGACTCGTGAGGATCATGGGGATCGCAAAGCCGATCCCCCACCCAACATTGTCTTGCACCCAGATGATCACAGTGGTCGACAAAAGGGAGCCAATAGTGTTCAAGAAGTAGAACCAATTGAAGAATGAGCCCTTCTTCACCCGCTCCATCGTGTCCGTGATGTCAAACTGGTCAGCGCCAAAAGGGGAGGTGCAGGGCTTGATGCCACCGTTGCCAAGGGCTGTAAGATACAGTCCAACATAGACGGTGATACGGTGAATCTCACCGTGGTTGGATGATTGCATCATCCATGGGAGTGTCGTTGAAACCGTCAGCAGAAGCATCCCGTAGCAAAAAAAAAAAACACATGGAAGTTGTTTATGAATGCTCACAACATAATTTCTTTCAAAAAAAGGCGGTGCTTCCTCGGACCTCTGTGTCTATTGGTTCACATCAACAACATATGTTTCACTTACGACGATGTAGACTGAGAGGAAAACCACTAATGTCTTGTACTCCCCCAATACGTGTCGGCCAAGAAAGCTCTGATAAGCGGCGTAAAGAATGTGGTGCCAAACCAAGTCGACACATTTCTGGCCGCGTCGATATTGCTTTCATGGAGCACGCTGGTAAGGTAGGTGACCAAGTTTTTGGAGATCGCGAAGAAGGCCAAGCATTCACTGAATTGGATACCTGGTGCGGGTCAAACAATGAGAATAAGTGTGGAGCATCTTTCAGAAAAGGAAAAGGAAATGCTTAGTTGTGAGTTATGCAGTATACCTAAGACGAAGAAGCATGCTCTCCAGTTCCCTGTGCTCGCCTTAACAGCAGGTTGTCCGTTAACATCAACTGTTCCGTCATTAGTGTATCTTGAATCCCCACCCTACGTGGTACAGTAAAACCTCTGCTATGACCAATGTATTTCCTAGTGGCACTAAGTATCCTCTGCTATGACCAATTTTATTAAAAGGGGCGTATTTCCCTTTTTGAAAAAGAAATACTTCCTCTGATTCATATTGTACAGCGACAAATAATATGGATCAGACAGAGTATCAAACCTCTCGGACTCAGAACCATGCTGAACTTGCTACTTGTACACTGCTACTTTTATCATTGTTACTAGCATGAATCTACTCACCTACAACTAGTACGAAATACCGGACTTCATTGTGCACTTCATTGTGCTACTAACAAACGTGCAATTAGTAGCAGCTTTGACATAGAATCTAATAACTAGATAAAGATTATTTTTAACAATCTCTCGCTAATCTTGATGACCACAACTCTTACTCTTCTGGCAACAATGATCCCAACTTGGTAGTCAACAGGAAACAAATGCTATGGTTTTCTTTGTACTTGCCAGATGGAGGTGAGGAGGTGGGTGATGGATCCCTGCTGCTTCCATGGCTGACTGCTTTTAAGCATCTGCAATGGCAACACCTCCTAGTTCTCCTCCTCAGACCACACTCGAAAAACTACCATCACAGGATCAAGAATGATTCCAGAAAAACTGGAACAGAACACGCACAGAAGAGAGAGAGAGAGAGAGAGAGAGAGAGAGAACCTGGAGGAGGAGGAGGAG
>NW_025231366.1:9904-11493 GCF_018294505.1 Triticum aestivum | reverse complement strand
GAAAAAAGAGGATATATGAAGACATGTGTGGGAGCGCATAAACGAATATCACCATAGAGAATCGCTGCATCCCCGTGCATGCCTCCCTCCCACATCTCTCTCTATGCCTCCTTGTATGCAGCTCATTGCTAGGGTAGTGCAGGCATAAAAGAGGACAAAATTGGATAGAGCAGGAGCCATTGTCTAGTGACAAAGTGAAACAACACAACACGCCACAAATCCATGGTCTAGGGAAGAAGAGGCGGAGGAGGACGAGTAGCCGTGCCGCTGGACAGCGTCCTCCATGATGAAGCAGGGCCGGACTTCTTCTCTCGTCGATGACCTCCTCCCTCTCCCTCCAAACCACCATGACGGAACCGCTGGCCCCACAGCTTCTTTTCCCCGATGCTGGCCTCTCCATGGCTCCCGGTTCGCTACTCCTCCGGTCCTCCCCCAGTCTGCCGGCCTCCCCTGCTCATCCACCAACCTCGAAGACCCGTCCTCCCCTACTTGGATCTGGAACCAACTGCTAGGCCCCGCCTGACCTCGCCGGCGGCCAATGACCATCTCCCGCCAACCAACGCACCTACATCTCCTCTGTCCTTTCTCTTTCTCCCTCCTCTTCTTCCTCTTCTCTCTCCCTCTCATCTTCTCTCTCTCCTACAGGGAATCGAGCGCTGCCGCCGTCACCCTCGTCACCTTTGGCTGCAGGTCGCCGGCCCCGCCGGGATGGACGCGGGAGAGGATCCGCGGAGGAGAGTGGGCTGGAAGAAAGAGATGAGCGGCGGCGCCCTCACGCTGGGACGGATGAGGAGAGAAGTTGAGGGGAGGAGGAGGCGGCGCAGCGGTGGAGTGAACGCGGGGGCTAGGTTTCACCGTGGGAACCCCACGCTAGCTGCAGAGCCTCTTTTCTCACGTAGGATATGCCCAGGCACACTACACAGCTGGGCTTGGAAGGAAAAGAGCCCCACCCGTCATTGACTGTACCACCAAAAAGCAACGTGGGAAGGGATGAGTGGCTGGATGTTTGACAGCGCCGAGTAAAATTGCCAGCGAGGTAGATCGTGCGAGCCGGAACCACCGCGGGACACTACCGGAACAGGGTCATACCCCAACGGCCAGAACAATGCCGACGGCCCCCGTCGGCTTCTCCGGAGATATGCCGACAGCCTGGTTCTGGCCGTCGGCGTACAAAGGCCGTCGGGCTACGCAGAGATAAGCCGACGGCACCCGTCGGCATAGAACGGCCGTCGGCCTAGCTACATATACGCCCACAGCTACCGTCGGCTTACGAAGGCCGTCGGCATACACGTGGGGCCCGGCCACCCCCTGGCAAACGGCGTCAGAGCTATGCCGACGGCCTAGACGGGGGGCCGTCGGCATAGGTCCGCAGGCCACGTCATTGATCCAGGCCGCACCATGCAGAGGCTATGCCGATGGCTGCCGTCGGCATATCTGCCACGTCAGTGATCCGCGGCACACTGGTCGGATCTAGGCCGTCGGCATAGTTAGATTTTTTTCCGTACATATTTTTTAATGTTTTTTTGTGTATTATTATATCAACTAACATGTAGCATGTTAAATATAAACATACATATGAATATATATGT
>NW_025231366.1:0-4013 GCF_018294505.1 Triticum aestivum | reverse complement strand
GGCACATGTGCTATAGGACTGATGGTAATTTTTCATAATTTTTTGTGATGGAGAAGTATCTGAACACTTCCCTCTACGCGGATTGCTCTTCGCACGTCTACGACTGTGGCCGGCGGCCTCCGGGGGCTAGCATACCGTCAAATCTTGCGTAGGCGGCCTCTCACAAATCTGGAAGTGTTGAGGCGGTTGCAAACGCCCAGCACGCGTCTCCGGGATGTGCCCCTCCCCCTCACGGACGCCGCCGCCGCCGGCACCTGGAGGGGGGAAACGGACGCGTCGGGTCTACACGGAGTGGATGTAGCTGTGGGTTTGGCCCGGATGTTGCTCCAAAGTGTTCCTCTGGGCCGACCTAACACAACCGGGTGGAGAGGTCCACTGGTCAAAGCCCGTCCGTGCAAAGTCAAAGGGCTAGATCCCGTGGTCAAACGCTACAGGGTTAGCCGGGACGAGGGCCCTGGGGGGTAGCAATGCCACCGGAGCGTCGTACCGGGCCCTCATACATGCGTGGTGGTGTTGTGGCATGTCCGAAGAGGCGGCACGCGTCTCCGGGTTGTGGCCCCCCTCACGGACGGCAATGAAACGGTAGTAGACATTCTGCGGTAATGATGCAGCGTGAATATTATTAAATACTTGGAGCGCGATAAAATCATGAGTTTTTTACACAACCTGGGCACATGTGCTATAGGACTGATGGTAATTTTCATAATTTTTTGTGATGGAGAAGTATCTGAACACTTCCCTCTACGCGGATTGCTCTTCGCACGTCTACGACTGTGGCCGGCGGCCTCCGGGGGCTAGCATACCGTCAAATCTTGCGTAGGCGGCCTCTCACAAATCTGGAAGTGTTGAGGCGGTTGCAAACGCCCAGCACGCGTCTCCGGGGTGTGCCCCCCCCCCTCACGGACGCCGCCGCCGCCGGCACCTGGAGGGGGGAAACGGACGCGTCGGGTCTACACGGAGTGGATGTAGCTGTGGGTTTGGCCCGGATGTTGCTCCAAAGTGTTCCTCTGGGCCGACCTAACACAACCGGGTGGAGAGGTCCACTGGTCAAAGCCCGTCCGTGCAAAGTCAAAGGGCTAGATCCCGTGGTCAAACGCTACAGGGTTAGCCGAGACGGGGGCCCTGGGGGGGTAGCAATGCCACCGGAGCGTCGTACCGGGCCCTCATACATGCGGGGTGGTGTTGTGGCATGTCCGAAGAGGCGGCACGCGTCTCCGGGTTGTGGCCCCCCTCACGGACGGCAATGAAACGGTAGTAGACGTTCTGCGGTAACGATGCAGCGTGAATATTATTAAATACTTGGAGCGCGATAAAATCATGAGTTTTTTACACAACGTGGGCACATGTGCTATAGGACTGATGGTAATTTTTCATAATTTTTTGTGATGGAGAAGTATCTGAACACTTCCCTCTACGCGGATTGCTCTTCGCACGTCTACGACTGTGGCCGGCGGCCTCCGGGGGCTAGCATACCGTCAAATCTTGCGTAGGCGGCCTCTCACAAATCTGGAAGTGTTGAGGCGGTTGCAAACGCCCAGCACGCGTTTCCGGGATGTGCCCCTCCCCCTCACGGACGCCGCCGCCGCCGGCACCTGGAGGGGGGAAACGGACGCGTCAGGTCTACACGGAGTGGATGTAGCTGTGGGTTTGGCCCGGATGTTGCTCCAAAGTGTTCCTCTGGGCCGACCTAACACAACCGGGTGGAGAGGTCCACTGGTCAAAGCCCGTCCGTGCAAAGTCAAAGGGCTAGATCCCGTGGTCAAATGCTACAGGGTTAGCCGGGACGGGGGCCCTGGGGGGTAGCAATGCCACCGGAGCGTCGTACCGGGCCCTCATACATGCGGGGTGGTGTTGTGGCATGTCCGAAGAGGCGGCACGCTTCTCTGGGTTGTGGCCCCCCTCACGGATGGCAATGAAATGGTAGTAGACGTTCTGCGGTAACGATGCAGCGTGAATATTATTAAATACTTGGAGCGTGATAAAATCATGAGTTTTTTACACAACGTGGGCACATGTGCTATAGGACTGATGGTAATTTTTCATAATTTTTTGTGATGGAGAAGTATCTGAACACTGCCCTCTACGCGGATTGCTCTTCGCACGTCTACGACTGTGGCCGGCGGCCTCCGGGGGCTAGCATACCGTCAAATCTTGCGTAGGCGGCCTCTCACAAATCTGGAAGTGTTGAGGCGGTTGCAAACGCCCAGCACGCGTCTCCGGGATGTGCCCCTCCCCCTCACGGACGCCGCCGCCGCCGGCACTTGGAGGGGGGAAACGGACGCGTCGGGTCTACACGGAGTGGATGTAGCTGTGGGTTTGGCCCGGATGTTGCTCCAAAGTGTTCCTCTGGGCCGACCTAACACAACCGGGTGGAGAGGTCCACTGGTCAAAGCCCGTCCGTGCAAAGTCAAAGGGCTAGATCCCGTGGTCAAACGCTACAGGGTTAGCCGGGACGAGGGCCCTGGGGGGTAGCAATGCCACCGGAGCGTCGTACCGGGCCCTCATACATGCGGGGTGGTGTTGTGGCATGTCCGGAGAGGCGGCACGCGTCTCCGGGTTGTGGCCCCCCTCACGGACGGCAATGAAACCGTAGTAGACGTTCTGCGGTAATGATGCAGCGTGAATATTATTAAATACTTGGAGCGCGATAAAATCATGAGTTTTTTACACAACCTGGGCACATGTGCTATAAGACTGATGGTAATTTTCATAATTTTTTGTGATGGAGAAGTATCTGAACACTTCCCTCTACGCGGATTGCTCTTCGCACGTCTACGACTGTGGCCGGCGGCCTCCGGGGGCTAGCATACCGTCAAATCTTGCGTAGGCGGCCTCTCACAAATCTGGAAGTGTTGAGGCGGTTGCAAACGCCCAGCACGCGTCTCCGGGGTGTGCCCCCCCCCCCTCTCACGGACGCCGCCGCCGCCGGCACCTGGAGGGGGGAAACGGACGTGTCGGGTCTACACGTAGTGGATGTAGCTGTGGGTTTGGCCCAGATGTTGCTCCAAAGTGTTCCTCTGGGCCGACCTAACACAACCGGGTGGAGAGGTCCACTGGTCAAAGCCCGTCCGTGCAAAGTCAAAGGGCTAGATCCCGTGGTCAAACGCTACAGGGTTAGCCGGGACGGGGGCCCTGGGGGGTAGCAATGCCACCGGAGCGTCGTACCGGGCCCTCATACATGCGGGGTGGTGTTGTGGCATGTTCGAAGAGGCGGCACGCGTCTCCGGGTTGTGGCCCCCCTCACGGACGGCAATGAAACGGTAGTAGATGTTCTGCGGTAACGATGCAGCATGAATATTATTAAATACTTGGAGCGCGATAAAATCATGAGTTTTTTACACAACGTGGGCACATGTGCCATAGGACTGATGGTAATTTTTCATATTTTTTTGTGATGGAGAAGTATCTGAACACTTCCCTCTACGCGGATTGCTCTTCGCACGTCTACGACTGTGGCCGGCGGCCTCCGGGGGCTAGCATACCGTCAAATCTTGCGTACGCGGCCTCTCACAAATCTGGAAGTGTTGAGGCGGTTGCAAACGCCCAGCACGCGTCTCCGGGATGTGCCCCTCCCCCTCACGGACGCCGCCGCCGCCGGCACCTGGAGGGGGGAAACGGACGCGTCGGGTCTACACGGAGTGGATGTAGCTGTGGGTTTGGCCCGGATGTTGCTCCAAAGTGTTCCTCTGGGCCGACCTAACACAACCAGGTGGAGAGGTCCACTGGTCAAAGCCCGTCCGTGCAAAGTCAAAGGGCTAGATCCCGTGGTCAAACGCTACAGGGTTAGCCGGGACGGGGGCCCTGGGGGGTAGCAATGCCACCGGAGCGTCGTACCGGGCCCTCATACATGCGGGGTGGTGTTGTGGCATGTCCGAAGAGGCGGCACGCTTCTCCGGGTTGTGGCCCCCCTCACGGACGGCAATGAAACGGTAGTAGACGTTCTGCGGTAACGATGCAGCGTGAATATTATTAAATACTTGGAGCGCGATAAAATCATGAGTTTTTTACACAAC
>NW_025231365.1:0-11493 GCF_018294505.1 Triticum aestivum | reverse complement strand
AGGAAGCTCACGACGCTGCCAGGTCCAAGGACAAGGCTGCGCAGACCTCGGCGTCCGTACATGTTCCGCGCCCATCTCAGGAGGCGCAGGACCGACAGCGTCATGGTACTTGCAGTACCATACGTTTGTTGAGCCAAGATCGAGCTGGTGGATCTCGGGGTGCTCAAGACCAGCATGCACGCCAACACACTGGCACGAGCGAGGCACGGTCGCCTGGACGGGATACTGCTCCTTCTAACATAGTTAGAAGTCCGAGCATATCCCGCTCCTCGCACCGTTCGCCACTGCCTCCCACCACTCCAGCAGAAGCTTTGGCGCGAGCTCAACTGCTCCTGGATTACCCTCCAAGGGAAGACAAGATTGACGGATGGAGGGCCACCATTCAAAGTCTCATCGGCTTCGCCAATGGCAACACTCTGCGGCAGCCAAGTACATCGAGGCCGTGGCAGGACTGCCACGCACGAGACGATGGCGACGAAACCGGTAAGGGTACAACCACCATGCACTCTCCACCCCGAAGGCCAAGATCGACGACTCGTCGGATCCACCTCGACAGCGACTCCACCGCATCATCAGATCCACGAGCTTGTTGCGATCAGCGCCAAGTTCTTCACGAACCACAGCAAGAAGACGCTCGTACTCGCATCGAGCGCCAAAGAGAAGTGCGATGTCAATCCGACAAGCGCGCTGGGCCCTCTATTGACATGCATGCGCCAGGGGAACCAGGCGACTTGCCGTACGCGGTAGGTTGCCCTGCGTTCACTCGTGAGCTGCGGCAAGTCCAGTGGCCCAGCACGAAGAATTTCAAGCCAGATGTACCAGAAGTATGACGGCAAGTCGCATCCGTCGGAGTTCCTCAGCATCTACACCATCGTGGTGCAAGCTTCCAGGGGACGGGACGACAAGATCCTTGCCAACTACTTCCCGCCGGTGCTCAAACTCAACGTCAGATCCTGGCTCATGCACTTGCCGGACAACTCCATATCCTCTTGGGCAGATCTATGCCATCAGTTTGTCGGCGCCTTTACAGGCGGCCACAAGCCTCATGGCCAAGAGAGCAATCTTCATCTGCTCGCCCAGAAGGAAGGAGAGCCCCTGCGCAAGTACATTCAGAGATTCAGCTGCGTGCAGCACAACATCCCAGATGTCCACCCTGCTACGGTAATCAGCACGTTCCATCAGAACGTGCGAAACCGCAGGATGCGGGAGGAGATGGTGATGTGCAAGATCAGAGACGTCAGTGAGCTATATGCCCTGGCCGACAAGTGTGCACGTGCTGAGGAAGGGAGGAAACTCCCCGGAGAGAATATAGGAGCAGGAGGATCTGATAGTGAGGAGACTGCCCCGGCAAGGAAAAACCGGCGGCGGAACAACAGAAAGAAGAAAGGCAAAGAGGTGCTAGTCATTGAGCAGTCCGGCAAGAAAGCCAAAGCTGGTAGCTCCGGCAAGGAGATTGCTGCGGGCACCAACCACCAGGCTGTGGCGGTCGCCGACAAGCAGGACAGCACCAACAAGCAGTACTGCAAGATACACCGCACCAAGGGCCATGACCTCCAGAGCTGCAAGAAGGTCGAGCAGCTTGTCGAGCAGCAAAAGGCTGAATACGAGTGACGCGACAAGGAGAAAGCCCAGGAAGGTGCTGGAGGAGCTGGTAAGAAGCGTCCCGGTCGAGGAGGACGCCGCGGCAAGGCCAAGCAGCGGCAAGGAGACAGACCTCCCCGCAGCCGCGACAAGGATGAAGATGACGACGACGATGAAGATATGGATGATGACAAGACCGATGAGCAGGAGTTCCAGAAAGCCGCAGAGGTCCTGTGCGTTGACAGTGGTGCTTCTCTGCATACTTCTCACCGCTAGCTCAAGCAGTGGGTGTGGGAAGTCAATGCAGCAGAACCACCCGTCAAGTCACGCAAGCCTCTGAAATGGTCCAGCATGCCTATCATCTTTGATATTGAGGACCACCCTGATCGCATAACTGCGGTCGGGTGCTTGCCGATGTTGGTTTCACCAACTATCCGCAACCTCAAAGTCACTAAGATGCTAGTTGACGGCGGGGCCGGCTTGAACCTGATCTCCTCCGCGGTGCTCCAGAAACTCCAGATCCCTGATAACGAGCTCGAAGAAACCAGCACATTCCAAGGAATCAATCCGGGAAGGAGCAGGCCGAAGGGAAAGATCACGTTGCCAGTGACATTTGGCAGCGAGTTGAACTTCAAGACTGAGAGGGTCACTTTTGACGTTGCTGATTTTCCATTACCTTACAATGGGATACTCGGCCGTCCAGCGCTCACCAAATTCATGGCGGCCTCTCATTATGCATACAACGTACTGAAAATGCCATGCCCGATGAGTGTCATCTCTGTCCCTGGCCGACAAGAAGGATGCTCTTATCTGTGCCGACAAGATCTACCGGGAAGCAGCAGCAGCAACAAATCGCAAGTCAATTGCCGTTGAAGCTCCCGGGGTGAAGAAGAAGACCAAGTCCGGCAAGAGCTCTGATGCCCACTCCGGCAAGCACACCTCTTCGGAGTGCTGCGCTACCGTCGAGGACGCACCATCGAGCTCCACCGGCAAGTGTAAGAAGACAATGGCAGCTCCACCAGAGACCAAGAAGGTGTCCGCCAAGGAGGATAGCACTGGTGGTAACTTCACCATCAGTGCCACTCTCGACCCTAAATAGGAAAGCGCGCTCGTTGCTTTCCTGTGGGCGAACGTCGACGTGTTTGCATGGCAACCGTCTGACATCCCCGGTGTTCCCAGGAAAGTAATCAAGCACCATCTTGCCGTCTGTCCTCATGCGCGGACCGTCAAGCAGAAAGTCAGGAAACAGGCAGTGGAGCGCCAAGAATTCATTGCAGAAGAAATCAAGAAATTGGAAGCAGCAGGCCTTGTCAGGGGAGTGCTCCATCCTACGTGGTTGGCCAATCCTGTAGTCGTGCGTAAGGCAAACGGGAAATGGAGGCTTTGTATCGACTTTACCGATGTCAATAAAGCTTGTCCCAAAGACGCATTTCCCTTGCCGCACATCGACCAGATTGTTGACTCCATGGCCGAATGTGACTTGCTTTCATTTCTTGATGCATACTCAGGATACCATCAGATCTTCATGGCAGAAGAGGATGAGGAGAAGACCGCATTCATCACCCCATGTGGCACATACTGTTTCGTACGGATGCCCTTCGGTTTAAAGAATGCTGGTTCAACATTTGCAAGGGTAGTCTATGATGCTTTTGAGCCGCAAATGCATAGAAATGTGGAAGCCTACATGGATGACATAGTGGTCAAGAGCAAGGACAAGGCAACTCTGATTCAAGATTTAGACGAAACCTTTGCAAGTCTGCGCAAGATCAACCTCAAGATTAACCCCGAGAAGTGCGTGTTTGGAGTCCCCTCCGGCAAGCTTCTCGGGTTCTTTGTGTCTCAACGCGGAATTGAGGCCAATCCCGACAAGATCAAGGCCATTGAGCAGATTGAAGCACCAAAGCGCGTCAAGGATGTATGAAGACTTGCCGGTTGCGTAGCTACTCTCAGCAGGTTTATCTCTAGGTCTGCTGAGCGCGCCCTGCCATTTTTCAAAATATTGAAAAAGGCAGGTCCAATGAAATGGACTCCGGAAGCGGAGGCTGCGCTGCAGGACTTAAAGAGATACCTGTCCTCCACTCCAACACTTGTCACACCTAAACCACAAGAGAAGTTGTTGCTGTATATAGCGGCGACCAATCAAGTGGTTAGTGCTGCATTAGTAGTGGAGAGGGAGGCGGATGATGAGCCAGCAACCCCGGCAGATGCATCCAGCGACAAGCAGAGGACATCACCGGCAAGCTCTGGTCCCGACAAGGATGGATCTGCGCAGGAGCATGAGAAGATGCAGAAGAGAATGGTGCAGCGCCCAGTTTACTTTGTCAGTTCCCTTCTGCAGGGGGCTAGGTCAAGGTACTCTGGTGTGCAGAAATTGCTTTTCGGCCTCCTCATGGCCTCGAGAAAGCTGCGCCATTACTTCCAAGCACATGAGATCACAGTCGTCACTCGTTTTCTGCTGAAGAGGATACTGCAAAATCCAGAAGCAACAGGCAGGATTGTCGAGTGGGCGCTGGAACTGTCAAGCTTTGGCCTCAAGTTTGAAAGCAATTCAACTATCCAGAGCAGAGCATTGGAAGAGTTCATAGCAGAATGGACACCAACAAAAGATGAAGAAATTCCAGAGACGAGCATCCCCGTCAAGGAAGCAAGCAAAGAGTGGCTGATGTACTTTGATGGTGCTTTCTCGCTGCAAGGCACCGGTGCGGGCGTACTGCTTGTCGCACCCACCGGAGAACACCTCAAGTACGTAGTCCAGATGCACTTTCCCAAGGAGCAAGCAACGAACAATACTGCAGAGTATGAAGGTTTGCTTGCCGGTCTCAGGATCGCAGCAGACCTTGGGATCAAGAAGCTCATTGTCAGGGGTGACTCACAGCTTGTCGTCCGCCAAGTGAACAAGAATTATCAGAGTCCGTTGATGGAAGCTTACGTTGATGAAGTGAGAAAGCTAGAAGAGCGCTTTGACGGCCTACAGATGGAACATGTTCCAAGAGCTCAGAATGACATCGCCGATGGCCTGTCGAAGTGCGCTGCACTTAAGTTACCTGTGGAACCAGGGATCTTTGTGCTCAAGCTGACTCAACTGGACAGAGCAAAAAGAGGATGTTGATTTCCGGTGACTATTTTCCGGCAGAGCTCCCCGAAGCCGCCGTCAAGTAGGTCCTTAAAATCAACACCAAGGGTGCTGAGGAGCAGTCTGCTCCGGCAAGCCTTAGAGTTTGTTCCGTTGAAGCAGACGCTCCCGACAAGTTTTGCTCCGGCAAGCTTGCCGGGGAATGTCAAGCTCCGGCCGAGCCACAGGTTCTCGCCGTAGAAGCGGATGTTCCCGCAGCAGCAGATGTGCCTTTAGTCCTTGTTGTCGAGCCGCAAGCTCCAGCATGGGCACAACACATTGTTCGTTTCCTTCAGACAGGAGAACTTCCCGAAGAGCAAGAATAAGCGGAAAGAGTAGCCCGGCAGTCAAGTATGTACCAGTTTGTCGACAACACACTATACAGAAGAAGACTTAACGGTGTGAAATTGAAGTGTATTCACCGGGAAGACGGACAGAAGCTACTGGCAGAGATACATGGAGGCATATGTGACCACCACATTGGCGCAAGAGCACTTGCCGGCAAAGCATTCCGGCAAGGTTTCTTTTGGCCGACAGCCCTCCAGGATGCGATTGCACAAGTAACCAAGTGTGAAGCGTGCCAGTTCCATTCCAAGCAGATACGCCAGCCAGCTCAAGCTCTCCAGACGATCCCTTTATCCTGGCCATTTTCGGTCTGGGGGCTCGACATCCTCGGCCCCTTTCCCCGAGCTGTCGGGGGCTTTGAGTACTTGTATGTTGCAATCGACAAGTTCACAAAGTGGCCGGAAGTGGAACCAGTGAGGAAGGTGACAGCACAGTCAGCAGTCAAGTTCTTCAGGTCGATTGTTTGCCGTTTTGGGATCCCTAACAGGATCATCACCGACAACGGCACGCAATTCACGAGCCGCACCTTCATGCAGTACGTCCAAGATCTTGGCGCCAAGGTCTGCTTCGCTTCTGTTGCTCATCCGAGAAGCAACGGTCAAGCGGAGAGGACAAATGCTGAAGTGCTACGCGGGTTCAAGACCAGAACATTCGACAGGCTGCACAAGTGCGGAAGAACTAGATCGAGGAGCTGCCGGTGGTTCTTTGGTCGATCAGGACGACACCAAATGGAGCCACTGGCCAGACACCTTTCGCTATAGTCTATGGAGCAGAGGCAGTTCTCCCCACGGAACTCCTATATGGGTCACCTCGAGTGCTCGCTTATGATGAGCTTGAGCAAGAGCAGCTGCGACAAGATGACGCGCTGCTCCTTGAGGAGGACCGTCTTCAGGCTGCTGTACGAGTTGCTCGATACCAGCAAGCTTTGCGCCGCTACCATAGCCACAAAGTTAATGCCAGAAGTTTTGAGGAAGGCGACCTTGTTCTTCGCCGCGTTCAGTCCGCCAAGAATTCCAACAAGTTGACGCCAAAGTGGGAAGGCCCTTATCGGGTGAAATGAGTCACTAGGCCTGGCGCTGTCCGCCTTGAGACCGAAGATGGCATTCCGGTGAGCAACACCTAGAACATTGAGCATCTTCGTAAGTTTTACCCATAGGGCGCGGTTGCCGGAACCTGTTCTGGCAACCACCTTTTGTGCAAGTCTTGCCGATGTTGCATGTAATCCTTTGTACAAAGCCGGGCGCAGACCCCGTGCATAAGTAAAACTCATGTGCTCTGCACATCTTGTCAAGATCATGCTTTCTACTTTATTTTTGCATGCCTTATCTGACACTTTGTGCAGCACCTACCCCCGGTAAGCAATAACGAGCCGTAAGGCACCATATATTTATTTTCTCTTCTTTCTTTTTCTCAAAAAGGAAAGGAAGGTTCCCTCGCACACGAGTTTGCTGGGGGGAAAGGAGAAGATAATGGTGTGGACCAGGCGTCGTTCAAGGAAGTTTCGCCTTACCGGAAAACAAACGACAGAAAAGCTAAGTTGCGAGAGTTTGAGCAATCCGTTTTTAAATTTTTAAGTTATCTTCCTTGAACGACCGTGCTTTGTATGGAAAACCTGTGCGTGGAGGAACCAACTCGTAGCTAGTTGCGCCCTTACTTTGTTTCGAGTCCGCTCAACAATTTAAGTGAGCTGCGACTAGTTGCGACAAGGTTTCTTGTCGGTAGCGGCACCGCCAGCAGGCTGCTGACGTCCTGCACTCAGCGCTCGCGGCTAAGGTGCCTGCGCCGGCAAGTTTCCTAAAAACGTAGGGCAGAAACATACAAAGGAAGGAATCAAGTAAAGGAAATAACACAACAATCTCTACCCAAAATAGAGTTATATTACAAGATAGCTTGTCGCAGCTCTAATAGATTGTTCTCATGATATGACCAGCAGTGACAAGGAGAAACAGAAAATGGGCGGCCTAATCTACGCGATCGCCCTCAACCCTCTTGATTCTGCTCACCTTGTCCACAATGGGTGCGACAAGGGCCTTGAGCGCTTCCAGATCAGCATCCGGCGGCAAGGACTTGAGGACGTTGGTGAAGTTGAGGCCTGGGTTGCGGAAGGCCACCTTCATCAGCACCTTCTGGAGATCTCCTGCGCAGATCTTGCACGACTCGTCGGCCAGCTGCTTTGGGATCTTCTCCCGGAGTCGCTGGAGGGCCGTCGCCACGCCTTTGAAGAACAAGCTGAGCTTGGCGCTGGGTTGGAGGTGCTCGTCGAAGGAGTACCCGAGATCCTCCATCCCCAGCTGCGCCAGCTCCCCGTCGATGGCGGCGGCAAGATCCACAAGACCCTCAGTCCAGTGCTCCACGGTCTCCCTGAAGGTGTCCTGGGCGGCAGCAGCACTCGCCAGCAGCGCCTCGTCGGCCTTGATCTTCTCCGACAAGGCCACCTCCCGCTCCCTGGCGCCGTTCAGCGTCTGAGTCAAAGTAGCCAACTTCAACTCGAAATCTGCACTGGAATCCTTGACGGCGCTGAGCTCCTTGCTCCTCTCAGCGAGAAGACCCTGCAGCTTACCATGAGCGGCAGCGTCCTTCTCGCGCTCACGCTTGAGCGCGGCAAGCTCCTCGCCGCTCGCCCTGAGATCGGCTTCCAGCTGCGCCACCTTCATCTCCAGCTCCTTCTTGGCGGCCTCGACAGCTGCGGCAGGATCCTTTGCTTCCTTGAGAGCCCCGCCAATTGCTTGCTCCCGCGCGGCAAGCTCCTCCTCGTGGCTGTCAAGGTTGACCTTGCGCTGCGCCAACTCTCCTTCCTGCGCAAATAGATTTTTGGCGACAAGCCGTTGCTTCTCTTCAACTTCAGCCTTCTCGAGGAGGAAGGCTTTCCGCTCCTCGAGAAGTTGCTCCCGCTCCCCCGCCAGGGACCGGAGAGCTTCCTGCCTAAGACCCCGGAGCTCCTCCACGCGCTTCTCCATATCCACTCCCGCTTTTGCGACAAGTGCCTCTCGGGATGCGAGCTTGGCTTGTCGGGCGCGGTAGAGCGACAGCATCTTCCGCAGCAACCGCTCCTCCTCAGGCTCGTCGCTGCTGCTGCTTGGCGCATCGACCAGCGCCAGCCCAGCAGAGGCGAGCACCTCTTCGTCAAAAGTTTCTCCTTCGACCGACGCCCTAGAGCTCGACGCCCAGGGGAGCTTGATGAAGACGCCATCACCGGCCTTCAAATAGGCGCTGGGCTGGGGCTCTTCGGAGCCTGGCGCTGCAGCATCGGCGGAGGGATCGGCGGTCGGCGTAGCGCCTGGCGCTCCTGCGGCCTCGGGGCCGTCAGTGCAATGGCCGGATCCCTCGCCCGCTTCTGCGGCGGCAGCCTTGGCGGCCTCTTCGCCGGCAGGATCATCAGCACCGGCCTCTTCTTCGGTGGCCGCGGCGTCGTCGCTGTTGCCGTGCGCGTTCTCCTCACCGGCGGCCACGGCTTCCATCGGCTTCGTGGCAGGTGGATCTGACAACCGAAGAGGGGAGAAAGGTCAAGTGAATATTCAAAAATAAAATCAGAAGAAGACGAATCCAAGGGAAGTTTTTCAAGCAAGAGGATTACCTGTATCTCCAGTCGTGGTCTCAACCACCGGAGGATCGCTAGTGCTGCCCCTTGCCGGAGAACTGTCCCTTACCGGAGAATTCTCCCTTACCGGAGAACGCTCCCTTGCCGGGGAATCCTCCCTTGGTGGTGTAGTCGAGGCAGATGGCACTTCGGGAGCGGCTTCCGGGCTCTCCTGGTGAGGCTGCTCTGCTCCTGCACGAACCAACACTCAGATATCAGCAAAGGAAAAGCACCCACGCACGCCTGAAAGTAGGAAGTAAACTATGTACTTACGTGGAGGGCTGCGCTGGGGGCTGCTTTGAGGAATGGTTGCCTGGTCCGACAAGGTGGTCTCGGACATGTCCTCTGCTGTTGTGGTGGGGTCGTCCTCGATGATAATCACCGGGGCCTTGGCTCTCTTTGCCGCTCTCTGGGCCAGAGTCCTAAAAAGGAATGAGTTTAGAGTAAAGCAAATCAGATACAAGACGAAACAACAAAAATTGAAGAACTACAAGTACAGCAAGGAGTCTTACTCTTCTTCTTCCTTGTCGGAGTTGAGCGCGGAGAGATCGAAGTCCGGCTCGCCTCCGGTGCGACGAGGCGGAGGAGTAGGCTCCCTTCTCCGCTTGGCAGGAGCAGTAGCGGTGGACCGGGAAGACCCCGCTCCGGTTGCCGCAGCGGCGTGAGGCGCTCCCGCGGCAACAGTGCTTGCCGCGGTAGAGGGTGTCGCGCGGCTCGGCGGCTGTTGACCCGTCTGCTGCCCCGCTATGTCCGAGGCCTTGCGGAGACGCTTTCTTGGCGGGGCCGGGGGCTCCGCCTGCGGCAAGCTGTCCGAAGGTTCGGGTCCGACAGGCTCTCCCTCGCCGGGCTCGCTCGGTTCAGCTTCAGGCCCGGCAAGCTCTTTCTCGCCGGCGAACTCCTCTCGCTCGGCAAGGCTTGCCGCCTCTGCTGCCTCTGCCTCCTCCATGGTGAATCCAAATACGCCCACGGCAGCGGCTGCTGCCGCCTCTTCCAGCCTGGTGGCGATGCGCTGCATCTCATCATCGGTGGTGTCGCGGGTGAGGCTCTTCTGCTCATCAGCGCGGACCGGCACTTCTACCAAGCCATCAAAGAAGTCCCGCACGACATCGTCTGCAGGCTCTTGCCAAGTCGGGACGATTCCGTGTGAGTCGCACAGCGGCATCATGGCGCGGATGCGGTCGAGCGAGGAGTTGTTGCACAACGAAATGACACTCCTCGGCAACATGAATGGATGTTGAGGATCGCGCTTGAATAGCTCCAGGAGCATCGCATCCAGCTCCAGGACGGTGAAGTTGAAGTTTAGGCCCGGGCGTAGCCTCATGATATCCGCTGAGTTCTGGAACTCCCAGGCTGGTCTCCTCCTCTCCTGCAGGGGGGCGATGCGGCGGCGAAGAAAATCTGCGCCAACTGCGCCTACAGTGATCCCGGCAAGCCTGAGGCGAAGGATACGGGTGATGGCAATCTTTAGCCTATCGTCTTTCGGGGCCACGTTGCTCCAATCGTTGCCGCGCACTACTGGGGCTTGGCGCAGGGCGGTAAATGGCTGCGGGTTCTCCTCGACAATCCAGCACCACTCAGCTCTCCATTCTTCCCATTTGTTGCGGAGCTCTCCCTCCAGATAAGCATCCTTCTTGCCAGTTCTCGAGATCCAAGTGATTCCGCCGGCAAGGGGCTCCCCTCTCTCAACCCGGGGCATAAAGAAGTGGCGGAAGAGGGCTACGTTTGGATGGACTCCGACAAAGTTTTCGCACAGATGTGCGAAAACTGCCATGGTCAGGACATCATTGGGGGTGAAGTCAAGGAGGCAGAACCCGTAGGTGTTCATGATGTCACAGAAAAATTCAGAGTAGGGTGGGCAGAGCCCGCAGTAGAAGAACAGCGCAAAGAAGGGATACCCGTTCGAAGCCAGTCTCGAAGCGGTAGCCGGGAGTACCTTCGTGCGCGGATGCGCTCGCGTCTCCGTCGACCAGAAAAGGTAGTAGTACTCCCTCAGCTCCTTTGTGTCAAGCTGAGGGGGGAAGATGGCCCGCTCCTTTCGCAGCGCCACGAGCCGTTGCGCCTCGGCCGACTTCATGCCCTTCCCCTTGTCGGCATTCGGAGCCATGGCAGAGGTGGCGGGGGAGATCGACGGCATTGGCGGCGCCGGTGGCGATGGGGGGCGGAGCGCTGCTCTCTTTCGGCTTTGAGAAGAAGGGGAGAGCGGCGGATATTTTCGAGAATGGAGTAACAACCGGCGAAGTGGGCAAACTGCCCCTGTTTCCTCTGCTTATAAAGAGGGAGGGGGTGGACGTTTCGCCCTTCTGAATAAAGAAACCACCCCACGATCTCTCCCACGATGCCGCATTCAACGCGTGCCGTTCGGGGAGGGCGCGGTGGATACGGAGTAAGATACGGCGTGACCCAGGCCGCGCATGCCCGTGCCCTGTTTTGGGCCTGGCCCAACAGCGCTCGGCACCGTGTGTGGCCCAGGCCCGGGGGCTCTTGTCGGTGTACTATAATAGGGGTACCCTAGTATCCCGAACTTGTGCACGGGCAGTTGCAGCGCCCCGGGGCAAGGCTTGCCGGGCGACCGCCAAGGTCCTCCGTGGTTCCCTTGGAGCCATTCAAGAACAAAGTATTCAAGCCAAGGAGACAAGGCCCCAGCAAGAGGAGCTTGCCAGGATGGCCAATCAAGGCATCACAGGAACTTGCCGCGACGTGTCGCGCATCCCGGCAAGGCCCGGTGAGCGACAAGCTTCCGGGCGCAGCAAGACAACGACCGCGGCAAGGCGCTTGCCGCGGCAAGCGGCCACTCTGTACCCACGCTCCAGCACATCCACCAACGTGTCGCCCTGGGGCCTTTCCAGGCGCGCGTGGTGAGAGGCTGTGCAGCCAGCGG
>NW_025231364.1:10073-11499 GCF_018294505.1 Triticum aestivum | reverse complement strand
AGAGAGTCAATCAGATTTTGGAGGATATGCTGAGAGCTTGTGCACTAGACTATGGATCTAGTTGGGACGATAACTTGCCGTATGCTGAATTTTCTTATAACAACAGTTACCAAACCAGCTTGAAGATGGCACCTTTCGAAGCTTTATACGGAAGGAGGTGCAGGACACCGTTGTCATGGGACGAAGTTGGAGACCGTCAGTTGTTTGGACCAGATTTGATCAAGGAGTCTGAACAGAAAGTTAAGTTGATTCGCGATAGGCTCAAGGTAGCCCAGTCCAGACAGAAGAGCTATGCAGATTCAAAACGCAAGGCGATAGAATATGAAGTTGGAGACAGAGTTTATGTTAGAGTATCCCCACTTCGAGGAGTTAAGCGTTTTGGAGTTAAAGGAAAATTAGCACCACGTTTTGTTGGACCGTATAAGATTTTGCAACGCATGGGAGAAGTTGCTTATAAGTTGGAATTACCAGAAGGACTGTCAGGAGTTCATGACGTATTCCATGTTTCCCAGCTGAAGAGACGTCACGCCGAGATGGCAGAAGTACCGCTAAGAGATAGAGTGCCACTTGAAGCAATTCAGTTGAAGGATGATTTAACGTATGAGGAGAAACCAGTCAGGATTCTCGAATATGCCAGCAGAGTTACTCGCAGCAAGGTTATCAAGTTTTGCAAGGTTCAGTGGAGCCACCACACGGAGGATGAAGCCGCCTGGGAGAGAGAAGAAGATTTTCTCAAGGACCACCCTCACCTATTTTCTAGCCAACCCGAATCTCGAGGGCGAGATTCATCTTAAGGGGGGTAGGTTTCTCTGTAGCGATCCGACCCGAATGGATCAAGTCTCTGTGCTCCGGTGTCATCCCTGGATCAGTAATGCTGACACCACACAGTACTTCAAAGGATTTATAGTAGAGTAGCAATCACACACTTATTACATCGATGTCCCAAAAGAGGACTTATTACAATAATCATGGCTTAAGGCCATCTAATAACGATAACAGCGGAAGACTTGGAAGATAAGTGAGTCCATCAACTCCAACGGCATCACTGAGTATAGAACCACGACCTAAAAGCACCTTATTCGTCGTCTGAAAAGTCTGCAACATGAAAAGTTGCAGCCCGAAAACGGGTCAGCACATGGAATATGTTGGCAATGTAACACATAGAGAGAAATAATGAGTATTGGCT
Source organism: Triticum aestivum (assembly GCF_018294505.1). NCBI lineage: Eukaryota > Viridiplantae > Streptophyta > Magnoliopsida > Poales > Poaceae > Triticum > Triticum aestivum. Next base: position 10,313 of record NW_025231364.1, on the reverse strand, counting down.
ATACTACATGCATATTTGGCTGGTGGAAAAGCTCTATGGTTACAGTTTTGGGAAAAGCCAATTTTTCCCTACTTCAAAGGAATAAATTTATTTAACTATCATGGTAGTTGTTAAACATTGAGAATGGTTGACAGCATTCTCAATCCCAATTAAAAATACTCATTTAAAACCCAACAATATTAATTAGAAGTAACATGTTGAGATTCAACAGGATAATCCAAGTACTAGATACTCAAGACG
>NW_025231364.1:7560-8349 GCF_018294505.1 Triticum aestivum | reverse complement strand
AACTCCGAGAAAAATCCAAAATTGGATTTATTTATTAAATCTTCATTTTTCCTAATTTTTTTGGGAAAGTCATATTATTCCCTCTCTTATTTTTGATTGGAAAAATATTTGAAGATTAAATAAATAAATTCAAATGATCCTCTTTTCATAATTTTGAGAGAACTCAAATACGAAAATTTCGAAATCTCCAACTCTCTCCGAGGGTCCTTGAGTTGCGTCAAATTTCTAGGATCAACAAAATGCAAGAAAATATGATATGCATGATGATCTAATGTATAACATTCCAAATTGAAAATTTGGGATGTTACAATTGAGTTAACTGGAGTTGACTTGGTTCGGTGCTGGGTTTCTTGGCGAATCATACCCTTGAGCACCGATCCGGCTTAATGTGCACTTATACGGATGATGCAAAAGATCCACTGCGCTACAGCTCCGATTGTTTAACTGATAATGCAGTCAATGAAATGACAAAGACCCTTCTGAACAAGAGCCTAGAAGACTGCAGCAAAGTGGGATTAAGCCCTTTCTACGAACTCAACTCGCCACCAGATGTGAGTCTCTAAATCACTTATTTTACCTTATCATTTAAATGTTCTATTAATTCAACCTTTGATGATTTTCACAGGCTGAATCCAATTTTTGGAATAAAGAATATGACCATGAAGCTGCCAAGAAGGCGAGGGCCAAAACGAAAGCCGCAAGAGAACCGCCAAGAAGAACAAGAAGAAATTAAGCGCTTCCGAGATGTTTGAACTGGATGACAGCTCTGAGTTGGAGGTAGCTCTTGAT
>NW_025231364.1:4009-6491 GCF_018294505.1 Triticum aestivum | reverse complement strand
TCTACTCTCTTGTGATGAATTGAGTTTCCCCTTTGAAGTTATCTTATCGGATTGAGTCTTTTATGAGAACACTTGATGTATGTCTTGCCGTGTTTATCTATGGTGACAATGTGATATCACGTGCCTCTTGATGTATGTTTTGGTGACCAACTTGCGGGTTCCGCCCATGAACCTATGCATAGGGGTTGGCACACGTTCTTGACTCTCTGGTACAAACTTTGGGGCACTCTTTGAAGTACTTTGTGTTGGTTGGATGAATCTGAGATTGTGTGATGCATATCGTATAATCATGCCCACGGATACTTGAAGTGACAATGGAGTATCTAGGTGACATTAGGGTTTTGGTTGATTTGTGTCTTAAGGTGTTATTCTAGTACGAACTCTTTTATAGATTGATCCGAAAGAATAACTTTGAGGTGGTTTCATACCCTACCATAATCTCTACGTTTATTCTCCGCTATTAGTGGCTTTGGAGTGACTCTTTGTTGCATGTTGAGGGATTGTTATATGATCTATCTATGTTATTATTGTTGAGAGAACTTGCACTAGTGAAAGTATGAACCCTAGGCCTTGTTTCCTATGATTGCAATACCGTTTACGCTCACTTTTATCATTAGTTACCTTGCTGTTTTATATTTTCAGATTACAAAAACCTATATCTACCATCCATATTGCACTTGTATCACCATCTCTTAGCCGAACTAGTGCACCTATACAATTTACCATTGTATTGGATGTGTTGGGGACACAAGAGACTCTTTGTTATTTGGTTGCAAGGTTGCTTGAGAGAGACCATCTTCATCCTACGCCTCCTACGGATTGATAAACCTTAGGTCATCCACTTGAGGGAAATTTGCTACTGTCCTACAAACATGTGCACTTGCAGGCCCAACAACGTCTACAAGAAGAAGGTTGTGTAGTAGACATCAAGCTCTTTTTTGGCGCCGTTGCCGGGGAGGCTAGGTAAAGGGCACTCACTCACACCCCGTCAACTAAGCTCTTTTTTGGCGCCGTTGCCGGGGAGGTGAGTGCTTGAAGGTATATCTTTAGATCTTGCAATCGAGTCTTTTGTTTCTTGTTTTATCACTAGTTTAGTTTATAAAAGAAAACTACAAAAAAATGGAATTGAGTTTGTCTCATACGCTTCGTCTTTTAATATCTTTCATGAGTTTGATGGAAAAGAAAATTGTGCTCAAGTGCTAGAAGAAGAATGCATTAAAATGCTTGGTACTAAATCTTTGAATGATGAGCATGATTGCAATGTTGTTAGTATGAACTCTTTGAATATCCATAGAACTAATGATGATTGCACTAGTTATGATGAAAATGTCTCCTATAAGCATGTTGATTTTTCTGGAGTAGATTGGATTTGCATGGACACACCAAATAGAGAAAATAGATATTGCAAGAGCCATAAGTATTTAAAAAATAAAGGTTTGCAAGAAAGTCTTGATGAGTGTGCTAGAAGATTCAATATTTTTCGCGCTCCTTGTGAACTTTGCAATAAACATGGTCATTTAAATCTCCAATGCAAATTGTTTTATGATCAAATCATGTCCAAAAATTGTGATAGCTTGATTACCCTTGGGCATCATAAAGAGCTTAGCCTTCTTTTGGGGTATGAAGAAATGAACCGTATAACTGAGGGTATTCCAAAATTTAATCTTGATAGATTTCTTGATTTTGATCTAGAGGATATTTATATGTTTTGTGTGGAGAATTGCATTGAAAATCCTTATATTGCCAATTACATAAAGAAAAGAAAGAAAATAGAAGACGATGAGAATACTAATGAAAGGGAAGAGACTTCCCAATCTCCTCCTATTATTTCTTATGATGATTCAGGTAACGAGGAGGAGCTTTCTATTCAACCAATCTCGTCAATAAGGAGCTCAAAGAGGAAGGTTGAACCCACACTTAATGTGAAGAAGAAAAAGAAAAGAAGGGGCAACAAAGGTAAAAAGGTATCCCTTCCAAATGATGTTGCCCCTACTACTTGTGATGATGATAATTGCTATACTATTGGTGCTATCAATATTTTTAATGATGAGAGTGATTATGCTTATGATATGAAAGGGCCCAAGCTTGGGGAAGCTATGTTTGATGAGGATGAAATATTTGAGAATATATTTGCTGGAATTAATGTTTGTCCCAAGCTTGGGGATGCTATGTTTAATGAAGATGATATTTTTAGCGTCCCAAATTTTGATATGCAAAGTTGTTATGATGATAGCATGCCTCCTACTTATGATGATTATATTGATGAAAGTGGGTTTGGAAGAGTGTCAACTTTAGGAAGTAGTGATCCCACTATTTTGGAGGATGTTGAATCTTATTGTGATAAATATGAAGGTGGATTTGGAAGAGTGTCAACTTTATTTAGTGATTCCACTATCTTGGGAGAGGTTTCAATCGATTATGATGAGAACGAAGTTGCTACTTATGATGATTATTGTGATGAAACTTATGCTATAAAACGTAG
>NW_025231364.1:0-2424 GCF_018294505.1 Triticum aestivum | reverse complement strand
GGATCTGATTCTTTCTGCTCTAGATTGGTCCACGAATTTCTTAGGACTTCCTAATTTGGTAGGATTTGTGGAGTTCCAGAAGTATACGTTTGATACAGATTACTACGGACTGTTCTGTTTTTGACAGATTCTGTTTTCTATGTGGTGTTTGCTTATTTTGATGCATCCATGGCTAGTATTAAGTGGTATGAACCATAGATAAGTTGGAATACAGTAGATATTACACCAATATGAATTTAGAATGAGTTAATTACAGTACCAAAGTGGTGGTTTTGTTTTCTTATACTAACGGAGCTTACGAGTTTTCTGTTGAGTTTTGTGTTGTGGAGTTTTCAAGTTTTGGGCAAAGATTCGATGGACTATGGAATAAGGAGTGGAAAGAGCCTATGATTGGGGATGACCAAGGCACCCCAAGGTAATATTCAAGGACAACCAAGAGCCTAAGCTTGGGGATGCCCCGGAAGGCATCCCCTCTTTCGTCTTTGTCCATCGGTAACTTTACTTGGAGCTATATTTTTATTCACCACATGATATGTTTTGCTTGGAGCATCATTTTATTTTGTTAGTATTTGCTTGCTTTCATTTATAATAATGTTTTGCATCTTTAGTTTCAATAAAGAAGTCAAGGATAGCCTTTGCCATGCTTATTTTGCTAGTATACATGTTGCTGTTTGAAAACAGAAAGTTTACCGCTGTTGCAAAAATTCCCTAGAAAAGTCAGAGCACGATATAATGTTGAAACTTTTTGCATAATGAGCTCTAATAAATTTAATACAGTGGAAATTTTCGTTCATAATTTTTGGATTTAGGGAAGTATTGATACTCCTTCATTCTTTACATACTGTACTATTTTGGCAGATTGCTGTTATGTTTGCATTGTTTGCATATGTTTGCTTGTTTAATGATTCTATTTGAGGATAGGAGTATTAAATATGCAGAGGCATTTAGTATGCAATGTTGAATAACAATATTAGTGATTTGTTACAGTAGAAAATGATAAGGTTTTGCATTGGTTTATACTAACCTATCTCATGAGTTCTTGTTGAGTTTGTTTTGGATGAAGCTTTTGATAAAAAGAGAAACCATGATATGAGAGGAACTAAGGAGACACAAAAGTTCAAGCTTGGGGATGCCCAAGGCACACCAAGATAATATTTCAAGAAGTCTCAAGCATCTAAGCTTGGGGATGCCCCGGTAGGCATCCCACCTTTCTTCTTCAACAACTATCGGTTAGTATCGGTTGAACCCAAGTTTTTGCTTCTTCACATGAGTTGTGTTATCCTTGCAATGTCATTTTATTTTTTTTTGCTTGCTGTTTGATTAGAGTACCAAGATCTGAAATTCTTTAATGTTAGAGAGTCTTCACATAGTTGCACAATTATTCGACTACTCATTGATCTTTACTTATATCTTTCGAAGTAGTTTGTCATTTGCTCTAGTGCATCACTTATATCTTTTAGAGAACGGCGGTGGTTATATTTTGTAGAAATTGTTAGTCTCTCATGCTTCACTTATATTATTTTGAGAGTCTTTTAGAACAGCATGGTATTTGCTATGGTTACAAAGTTGGTCCTAGAATGATGAGCATCCTAGTTGGGTATAATAAAAACTATCATAGAAAGTGAATTGGATGCTATGATAAATTTGATGCTTGATAATTGTTTTGAGATATGGAGGTAGTGATATTAAAGTTATGCTAGTTGGGTGATTATGAATTTAAAGAATGCTTTTGTTGAAGTTTGTGATTCCCGTAGCATGCACGTATGGTGAACCGCTTTGTGATGAAGTTGGAGCACAATTTTATTTATTGAGTGTCTTCCTTATGAGTGGCGGTCGGGGACGAGTGATGGTCTTTTCCTACCAATCTATCCCCCTAGGAGCATGCATGTAGTGCTTTGGTTTTTGATGACTTCTAGATTTTTGCAACAAGAACATGAGTTCTTTTGATTAATGTCGTGTCCATGGATTATACGCACCTCACCCTTCCACCATTGCTAGCCTCTCTTGTGCCGTGCAACTTTCGCCGGTACCATACACCCACCATATACCTTCCTCAAAACAGCCACCATACCTACCTATTATGGCATTTCCATAGCCATTCCAAGATATATTGCCATGCAACTTTCCACTGTTCCATTCATATGACACGCATTACTTTGGTCATATTGCTCTTTGCATGATCATGTAGTTGACATTTTATTTGTGGCAAGGCCACCTTCATAATTTTCATACATGTCGCTCTTGATTCATAGCATATCCCGGTACACCGCCGGAGGCATTCATATAGAGTCATATCTTATTCTAGCTTTGAGTTGCAAATCCATAACAGTGTGATGATCTTCATTATTAGAGCATTGTCCTAGTGAGGAAAGGATGATGAAGACTATGATTCCCCCACAAGTCGGGATGAGACTTCGGACTTTA
>NW_025231363.1:10116-11503 GCF_018294505.1 Triticum aestivum | reverse complement strand
GTTGGACTCGCCGGGGTGACCAAATGGTCACCGGAGCTGCGTCGACGGCGAGCTCGGCGACGGCGGAGGTTCGGCCGTGGTGGAGATGAAGCTACGGTGAGGGATCGAGGGGGAGAAGAGGGGGAAACGGTGGCGTAGCTCACCGCGGTTGCAGTGGGCGTCGAAGCGGGCTCGGGGACGCGCTGGAGACGGCGAATTCGTCGGCGACGGTGGTCGGAGCCCGAAGAGGGGAACGGCGACGTGGCGGCGATGCAGGGCTTCCGGGGACTCGTGGAGCGGTGGGGAGGAAGAGGGAGTTGTGGCGGAGCTTCTGAGCTACTCGGGGAAGCGAGGGGTGGCCGGAGACAGTGGCTAAGGCGAACGGCGGCGACGGTGTGCTTCGGCCGAGAGCGAGAGAGAGCGAGGGAGAAACGGGGGAGAGTGAGCGAGAGCAGGGGGGATCGGGACGGGCTGCGGGCGTCGTCCACGCGGCCAGGAGGGCGTCGGCAAGCAGGAGGTGGCCGCGCGGCCGCGCGCGCGCGAGCACGCAACAGCTTCGGGGCGTGGGGAGGAAGACGACGGGGAGCTACAGTGCTGGGCTGGGTCGGTCGCTGGCTGGGCCGGCCGGCTGGCTGGGCCGCACAGGTAAGTCCTTCCCCTTTTATTTATTTCTGTTTTCTGTTTTATCTAATACTTCTGCAAATTTGTTGAATTAATTAAAATACCTAGGCAACTCCAAAATTCACCAAACTACTCCTGGTCCATAGTTGGATTATTTCCAACATGAAACATTTTAGTTTGGAGATATTTGAGCATTTAAATATTTTATATAATTTTAAATGCCCAAATTCAAATAGTTATGATTTAATTCAAAAACCCTAGGATGGCCTAGGAAAATGTGCACCACTTTTGCAGAGGTTCTGGACCAAGACAAAAATGATGGGCATTTTAGAAGGGCATTTCAGGTTCATTGAAAATTATTTTAGTAAACCCTAGTTGGTTTCAGAGGGGACTGGGGGTTCTGTCATCCCCATTTCAGGTTTCTGCTGAAAGAGTAAACATGATGCAACACTCTAATGCATGACTAGCTAGGGTGTGACAACTCACCCCCACTCAAAAGAATCTCGTCCCGAGATTTGGGTTCCTCCGGGAAGAAGGCGGGATACTCAAGTCGAAGACGATCCTCCCTTTCCCAAGTTGCTTCATCTTCAGAATGATGCGACCATTGAACTTTGAGGAACTTGATGTTATGACGTCGCGTGGTACGCTCGGCCTGATCGAGGATACGGATGGGGTACTCTCGATATGTAAGATCATCTTGGAGATCAAGCGTTTCGTGGTCCACTTCACGGATAGGATCCGAGAAGCAACGCCTGAGTTGAGAAACGTGGAAGACATCGTGAACTCT
>NW_025231363.1:0-10106 GCF_018294505.1 Triticum aestivum | reverse complement strand
TGATTCTTAAATCACACATACAGATCTCAGTGCTTAAGGTCGGCTTCAATGAAACAACCCACCATGTACTCCTACATGGCCTCTCATCGATACCTTTACCAAATCGTGTTCACCACACCACTCTCATTACCGACATAATCATTTCACTCTAGCCCATCACCCAGATGAACCAGACCTGACACGACTCTAAGCATAGCAGGCATAGCAAGGTAGGAACAACACATACATATGGCTCAATCAACTCCTACACATGCTAGTGGGTTTCATCTAGTTACTGTGGCAATGACAGGTCATGCAGAGGAAATGGGTTCAACTACCGTAGCACACAGCAGTTTGAATCGCGTTGTCTTAATGTAGTAAAAGAGAGCAGGAGCGAGAACAAGGGATTGTATCGACATGATCAAATGGTTGGTTGCTTGCCTGATGGTTCGTTGCACGGATACGGTTCTTCGTTAGGGTAATCACGGTACTCCTCGGGAACAGATCCTGTCACAAAGGATACCGATACACAACATTACCAAAAAATATGCAACAATATGATGCATGCATGGAACATGGCAATATGAGTGTGTTGGGCTAATGCAACTAAAGCCAGAAGTGTTTGAGCAAATTTGAATCAAAGATTCAAATTCCAAATTCAAATATGGCCTTTTAAAGTGCTTTTCCTTGTTCTGATTAAAACATCAATTTAACTTGTTTGATCATGCATGAAAATAGTACAGATGGATAGATTGGATTTTTCTGATCATTTTTCATATATAATTTGTCCAATTTGGAGTTACAGAATAAAAGTTATGAATTATTGAAGTTTAAATAATATTCTGGAATTTCCTGATTTAATTTAATCCAGAAATATCATTTACTGCGTCAGCCTGACATCACAGTGACATCAGCAGGTCAACAGAGCTGGCTCGGGTCAAACCTGACGTGTGGGGTCCACATGTCAGTGTCACAGGGGCTAATCCCGCGTTGACCCCGGGCTGGTTAGCTTTGACTAAGCCCTGGGCCCACTTGTCAGCGTCTGTAGGTGGTGGTTTAGTGGCTAATTAGCTGGGCCACGTCAGCTTGCCGGAGTTCTGGCCGGCGGCGACCAACAGTGCGGCGGCGATAGTGGTTTTGGTCGTTTCGGCCACCAAATGGACCGCGGAGGCCACCGGAGTGAAGCTGAGGACGACCCGCGGCTCTTGGCGGAGTCCGTTGGGGTCGGGGTGGCCGGAGTCGACGGCGGTGAGCTCGGCTGCGGCCGCCGGGGTTCGGTCGTGCACGGGAGTGGTGCTGGAGCTCGAAGTCGAGCAAAATGAGGCGCTAGGGATGCTCTACTGGGTTCTGTGAACGTGTTGGACTCGCCGGGGTGACCAAATGGTCACCGGAGCTGCGTCGACGGCGAGCTCGGCGACGGCGGAGGTTCGGCCGTGGTGGAGATGAAGCTACGGTGAGGGATCGAGGGGGAGAAGAGGGGGAAACGGTGGCGTAGCTCACCGCGGTTGCAGTGGGCGTCGAAGCGGGCTCGGGGACGCGCTGGAGACGGCGAATTCGTCGGCGACGGTGGTCGGAGCCCGAAGAGGGGAACGGCGACGTGGCGGCGATGCAGGGCTTCCGGGGACTCGTGGAGCGGTGGGGAGGAAGAGGGAGTTGTGGCGGAGCTTCTGAGCTACTCGGGGAAGCGAGGGGTGGCCGGAGACAGTGGCTAAGGCGAACGGCGGCGACGGTGTGCTTCGGCCGAGAGCGAGAGAGAGCGAGGGAGAAACGGGGGAGAGTGAGCGAGAGCAGGGGGGATCGGGACGGGCTGCGGGCGTCGTCCACGCGGCCAGGAGGGCGTCGGCAAGAAGGAGGTGGCCGCGCGGCTGCGCGCGCGCGAGCACGCAGCAGCTTCGGGGCGTGGGGAGGAAGACGACGGGGAGCTACAGTGCTGGGCTGGGTCGGTCGCTGGCTGGGCCGGCCGGCTGGCTGGGCCGCACAGGTAAGTCCTTCCCCTTTTATTTATTTCTGTTTTCTGTTTTATCTAATACTTCTGCAAATTTGTTGAATTAATTAAAATACCTAGGCAACTCCAAAATTCACCAAACTACTCCTGGTCCATAGTTGGATTATTTCCAACATGAAACATTTTAGTTTGGAGATATTTGAGCATTTAAATATTTTATATAATTTTAAATGCCCAAATTCAAATAGTTATGATTTAATTCAAAAACCCTAGGATGGCCTAGGAAAATGTGCACCACTTTTGCAGAGGTTCTGAACCAAGACAAAAATGATGGGCATTTTAGAAGGGCATTTCAGGTTCATTGAAAATTATTTTAGTAAACCCTAGTTGGTTTCAGAGGGGACTGGGGGTTCTGTCATCCCCATTTCAGGTTTCTGCTGAAAGAGTAAACATGATGCAACACTCTAATGCATGACTAGCTAGGGTGTGACAACTCACCCCCACTCAAAAGAATCTCGTCCCGAGATTTGGGTTCCTCCGGGAAGAAGGCGGGATACTCAAGTCGAAGACGATCCTCCCTTTCCCAAGTTGCTTCATCTTCAGAATGATGCGACCATTGAACTTTGAGGAACTTGATGTTATGACGTCGTGTGGTACGCTCGGCCTGATCGAGGATACGGATGGGGTACTCTCGATATGTAAGATCATCTTGGAGATCAAGCGTTTCGTGGTCCACTTCACGGATAGGATCCGAGAAGCAACGCCTGAGTTGAGAAACGTGGAAGACATCGTGAACTCTGGAGAGGTGCGGAGGTAGTTCCAATTGGTAGGCAACTTCTCCTCGTTTGGCAAGAATGCGAAAAGGTCCAATGTAACGAGGAGCCAATTTGCCTTTGATACCGAAACGATGGGTTCCCTTCAGAGGGGTGACCCGAAGATAAGCCTTCTCGTCAACCTCGAAAGTCATAGCCTTATGCTTTCGGTCATATTGACTCTTTTGACGGGATTGGGCTGTTTTCAACTTTTCACGAACGATACGAACTTGTTCTTCTGCTTCCTGAATCATATCCGGGCCAAAGAATTGTCTTTCCCCGGTCTCTGACCAGTTAAGGGGTGTTCGACATCGTCGTCCATAGAGAACTTCAAAAGGGGCTTTACCCAAGCTAGATTGATAGCTGTTGTTGTAAGCGAATTCGGCAAATGGAAGGCACTTCTCCGAGTCCATTCCGAACGAGATAACAGAGGCTCGAAGCATGTCTTCTAGAATTTGGTTGACGCGTTCCACTTGACCACTTGACTGAGGGTGGAAAGCGGTGCTAAAAGAAAGACGAGTTCCCATAGCATTTTGGAAACTTTCCCAAAATCGAGAGGTGAAAAGACTTCCTCGATCCGAATTGATTTCCAAAGGAACACCATGGAGAGATACTATCCGGGAGATGTATAAGTCTGCCAGTTGACTAGCGGTTATACTCTCACGAACAGGTAAGAAATGAGCTACTTTGGAAAGACGATCGACCACGACGAAAATAGCATTATTCCCTCTTTTGGTTCTGGGAAAACCGGTAATGAAATCCATACCAATTTTATCCCATTTCCATTCAGGAATAGCTAAGGGTTGAAGGGTGCCAGCAGGCCGTTGATGCTCTGCTTTTACACGACGACAGACGTCGCAATTAGCAATATACTGAGCGATTTCTCTCTTCATCCTAGTCCACCAGAACCTCTGGCGTAGGTCCTGATACATCTTAGTACTACCGGGATGAATGGTGAGAGGAGATTCATGAGCTTCCTTAAGGATTAATCGCCTTAAGTTGCGCACCTTGGGAACCACTAGTCGATCCCCGAAGTATACGACTCCTTGATCATTAACGGAGAAACAATTCGCAACTCCTTTCTGAATGTTCCTCTTGATGCGGGAGATTCCCGGATCTACCTTCTGTGCCTTGATAATTTGATCCGTAAGGGTAGGTTTTGCTACCAAGGTGGAAAGAAAACCTTGAGGTACAATGTGAAGGTTAAGCTTCCGGAATTCCTCATGGAGAAGCGGTTGACTTTGTTGTAACATCAGGTTGTTACAATAAGATTTACGACTTAGCGCATCAGCCATGACGTTGGCTTTCCCTGGGGTATAGGTTATTCCTAGGTCGAAGTCAGTGATCAATTCAACCCAACGTCTTTGCCTGAGATTCAAATCCGGTTGGGTGAAAATATACTTCAGACTTTGGTGATCAGTGAATATTTCGCAACGATTACCGAGGAGGTAATGTCGCCATGTCTTAAGTGCATAGACTACGGCTGCAAGTTCTAGATCATGAGTAGGATAATTCTCCTCATGTGGGTGCAATTGCCGTGAAGCGTAAGCAATTACGTGTCGATCTTGCATGAGAATGCAACCTAGTCCTTGTCGCGAGGCGTCGCAGTAGATAACAAAGTCCTTGGAGAAGTCTGGCGGTACCAGTACAGGAGCAGAGGTCAGGCGTCTTTTCAGTTCCTGAAAGCTGTGCTCACATTGTGGAGTCCATTCGAACTTTTTATCTTTCTTGAGGAGTTCGGTTAGAGGTTTAGCAACTTTGGAGAAGTTCTCGACAAAGCGACGGCAATAGCTCGCTAAGCCCAGAAAACTCCGAACTTGCTTGACCGATTCGGGTGGAGTCCAATCAAGGACGGCTTGAACTCGCTCAGGGTTAACCGCAATACCTTTACCAGATATTACATGACCCAGATAGGTCACTTCTGGCAACCAGAATTCACATTTAGAGAATTTGGCATAAAGGCGATGCTCTCGAAGTTTCTTCAACACTAGCCTTAGATGTTCGGCATGTTCTTCCTCGTTCTTGGAGTAGATGAGTATATCATCGAGATAAACTACGACGAATTTATCCAAATACTCCATGAAGATTGAGTTCATTAACCGAGAAAAGGTGGCTGGAGCGTTGGTTAAACCGAAGGACATGACGGTGTACTCGTATTGGCCATAACGAGTGACAAAGGCCGTTTTAGGAATGTCCCCGTTTCTGATTTTGATTTGATGGTAGCCCAACCTCAAATCCATCTTGGAGAAGACTGAGGATCCAGCGAGCTGATCATACAGGTCGTTGATCCTGGGAAGCGGGTATTTGTTCTTGATTGTGACCAAATTGACAGGTCGGTAATCTACAACCATCCGGTCCGTACCATCCTTCTTCTTGACGAATAGGACGGGGCAAGCCCACGGAGATGAACTAGGGCGGATGAAACCCTTTTTCAAGGATTCATCGAGTTGTTTCTTAAGCTCGGCTAGTTCTAGGGGTGCCATCTTATAGGGTCTTCTAGCAATCGGAACGGTTCCGGGGATGAGGTCGATTACGAACTCGACATCCCTGTCAGGTGGAACACCTGGCAATTCCTCTGGAAAGACATCCGGAAAGTCACGGACTACCGGAACGTCCTCAAGGTCTGGTAAAGGGCTGGCGTTAAGAGAATATAATTGTCGCTTGGCTATTCGGGTCAAGACATTAACTATCTTCCCCGAAGGATGGGTGAGTTGAACAGTCCTAGAGAAGCAATCAATTTTGGCTTGATGAGCTGACATCCAGTCCATACCCAAAATGATATTAATATCTGAAGATTTAAGGGCTATCAAAGATGCGAGAAAAACAAGTCTGTCGACTTGGATTTCATTTCCATGGCTTACTCTAGAAGTTTGCCATTTGGATCCCGGAGTTTGAATTACCATAGAGGATGGCAAGTCACAGAATGCAACGTTATGCAAACGAGCATAATTTTCGGATATAAAAGAATGAGAGGCTCCTGTATCGAAAAGAACAGATGCCGGGTGGCAATTAACAAGAAGCGTACCGAGAACGACGTTGGGGTCCTCTTGAGCTTCTTCAGCAGAGATACAGTTGACATGGCCACGTGAAGCGGTGACTGGTTTAGCATGAAACACTTTTCCTGTCGGCTTGCCACGGCCAACAGCTTTAGCAGATTGATTGGGGTTGGTCTGGGGACACTCACGCATATAATGACCAGATTCCCCACACTTGAAACAAGTCACGGAACTGGTACGTGGAGGAGCATTATTAGTTGGACCCCCATAGGGCTTGGCTGGTGCAGACTGTTGAACAGGGCGAGGCGCCTGGAAAGATGGCCTCGGTGTGAACCTGGGTGGCAGGGCGGTGTTGGGTACCCACACGCGGCGCTTCTGAGGACCAGCACCGGATGAGGAACCCATGTCACGTCCATGCTTGCGTGTTGCGTCATAGTCTGTCTGACCAGTTTCAGCACTGATGGCTTTGTTGACAAGTTTCGGAAAAGATGTGCACTCATGCAGACGGAGGTCGCGGCGAAGCTCAGGACTAAGGCCCTTACGGAACCTTGCTTGCTTCTTGGCGTCAGTAGACACTTCCTCAGTTGCATATCGGGCGAGCTTACCAAACTCCCTGCTATAAGCATCCACAGAAAGTCGGCCTTGGGTGAAATTGCAAAATTCTTCACGCTTACGGTCCATGAGACCCTCCGGAATGTGATGTTCACGGAAAGCCTCGCTGAACTCAGCCCAAGTAGTGACATGGCCCGCTGGGCGCATAGCTCCATAATTCTCCCACCAAAGACTGGTGGGGCCTTCAAGATGATATGCGGCAAAGGTGACCTTGTCAGCCTCCGCTACCAGCGCGGAACGCAGCTTGTGAGAAATACTGCGAAGCCAGTCATCAGCGTCGAGAGGCTCGACGGAGTGGTGGAACGTGGGTGGATGCAATTTGATAAAATCACTAAGTGACACCACGTTAGCCCTCTGATGGTGTGCTGTATTCTGTTCAATATGCTCCAACAAACGGTTTGTCTCCCGCTTGTTTCTCTCAGCTTCCATCATCACCTCGGCTAGTGAAGGAGGATGAGGCAGATTTTCATTCCTGGCTTCACTGCCTTCGGCCTGCTCTTGAGATGCAGGGTTGGCGCGCGTGTTGACCATCCTAGGTAAACAAGACAATGATTTAGTTAGAATGATAAAATTCCGACATAGGATACATAATGCAAGGAATAACTCGGAATGCAAGATGATCATCCGTATGACATGGTAGATACAGAAACTGCTTCTTTTATTCCATCGTCATACACACCATACAAGGTTTAGTACAAGACCAAACAAAGTACTATTACGGTGAAAAGGGATTACATCTCATCGGAGGCATTCCAAACTCCTATACATTATTTTTCTACAACTCCGGAAAGAGTACAAACTAAGTCATATCCCACGAGTCACGCGGGACGACAGACGACACAGCTAGTGCGAACTAGGGATACTACCCCTAACTCAGACCGATCCGTAGTAGTCCTCATAAAAGTCACCTCCATAGCCTGGAAGCTCAACATGTTCATCCGGAAACAGACGATCTCGCGGAGCTTGTGGACCATAGGGGCTAGGATGAGGCCTTGGACCAACAAACGGTGGCCTGCGGGGACCGCGCGGTGGGGTGATGCCTCCTACATCACGCCAAACCATCACGTCTGGCAGAGCAGATCTCACAGGATAGAGATCGCGCATATCTGAATATCCAGCTTGCACCGCCGGTGCGAACCGAGTCAAAGTGGCCCAGTGGTCAGCACGGGTATTGAAGAGCTCTAACCTTAAGGCCCGATTTTCACGGTCCTTATCCTCGAGCATCTCAGCAGTGGTGCGAGTTCGTGAATCCTCCTGAGTGGAATCAGCATAAATAGCTTGGAGATATCCTTGTGCTCCCGGAAGTGATCCTGGCATATACCGGAAATCAGAGTCCCAAAATAACCCAGATCCGACTCGCATAATGGTCATCATAGAGTAGGCGGCATCCTGCACAGCCATCTCGATAGTAACCCCGAGTCCATAGGAGCAGTGAAGAGGCTCAGTGGATCCAGGATAAGATGGAAATATCCTGACAGTGCAGAGATACTGGCTTTGATTAAAATCTCGGAATTGCTCTTCGACCGTGTACTCAGGATACCAGCGGTATCCAGCCTCAGTCATTACCCTGACCAACTTAGCAGTATGGCCGGGTACATCTAGGCATCGAGTCAGGCGAACCACTTGATTGAGGTCGCGAGTGGCCATCTGAAAGCACAATTATAATGCAAAGGCATTAGAATTTCTAGCAAAATTTCGGCAGCATAACAGCTGTAAATGCTCAAAAAGGATATTGAGACATTTGACAAAGGATTTCGTACACACTCAACATCATCACATCAAAGTTCTGGAACCATTCTGACAACATAATGTGGTAGTAGAACTGAGCTAGGCTGATAACCATCAAACTTATAAGGTACTACTGATTAGTAACACGTGAACCTGATAGAGAGAACAGATCCTAATTCCTTAACCCCCGGTGGAAGAATGGACTGACTCAGATTAGAAAGTCACAAGGTATAAGGAGTAAAAAGAGCCTTACGTTCCATCCCACAAACAATTCCCCTACATATAACTAAAGAATTTCTAGACTCAACATCGACCAGTTTGGCTTGGAGAACCTACAGGCAGTCCGGCTCTGATGCCAACGCTGTCAGGACCCCGACTCAAAGTCACATCGATCTAGCCGGTAACACTTCATATCACTTTGCGGCCTCACGCACGGTATTCCCACGGGTGTCGCCTTACCTTTTCCCGGGACCGTTTGCGCCTTTTGGCTCGCGTATATGATAGTGTCGCTAGCATCCATATGATAAAGAGCCCGGGCTGACATGACTAGTCGTAAACCCAAAGTGGCACAGACTTACAGGGACAGGCATCCATGACCCAGCTTCGAACGTGTCGGTCATCAGCAAGTGGGTCCGGGCTGTAGCACTGGGCTAGCAGGACTCCGGTAAACCGGGCTGTAGCGGGCTAACAGGACTCCGGTACTCAAAGCGTGACATTTCCCCGAAGGGACAGACACAGGAACGAAGAAGGACACATGCCGGCCAGCCTAAGTGTTCCAGAGCAGTAGCAAGCTACCATGGCTCAGCGGTAACACTAGGAGACATTTCCCGGTAAGAGAGGCTACTAAAGATAAACAACTAGATAGTCAGATCCCACACATACCAAGCATTTCAATCATACACACAATATGCCCGATATGTGCAAATACAACGAAGCATCACAACATGACTATATGACACAAGTACTTTATTTAAGGCTCAGGGAGCCATACATATCATACACACAGGTACGGGTCTCACGACCCCACATACAAGTCATACAGTCATACAAACCAGCAGCGGAAGTACATTGTCTGGGTACAGACAACTAGTAAAATAAAAGAGGCTTGGAAGACTAACTATACTACGTGGTCCATCACAAGCTCAGGGTCACCACCTGGGTCCTTAGCCTACTCGTTGATGTCAACGTCTACATAGAACCCATCAGAAGGGGTTGCAGCGTCTTCTGTAAAAAATGTAGATTATAGCAACATGAGTACAAAGGTACTCAGCAAGACTTACATCAGATCCTACATACATGCATAGTATCAAGAAGGGTTGGTGGAGTTATTGCAGCAAGCCAGCTTTGACTCTTGGCTAGACTATACTACGATACTCCAACTTGAAATAGTTTTGCGCACACGAGTCCACTACTCACCACTTCAATACACTACCGAGGATCCACCTCCGTCTTCCTACGGAAGAGCCATCCTCGGCACTCACACTTATCTTGAGGCTTTTAGTAGTTTCCATTTACTTGTCTATGAACTGTATAGGCAACCAAGTAGTCCTTTACCGCGGACGCGGCTATTCGAATAGATCATGATAACCCTGCAGGGGCGTACTTCTTCATACACGCTCTCACCACTTATCGTCGTTTACACGACATGTACTCGGCAACCTTCAAGCGGAAGCCCAACGTGGGTGTCGGCCACGACCTACCTAATCACCTAAGCCTCCAGTCCAGGTTTATCGCCTATTCAGGTTCCATCCGCAGGGAGTCCGGCCGAGGTTTCCCATACGGCCCCGAACGATGTGAACAGGGTTCCCGAGATACCTAACGGGTATTCGGTACACCGTGCCACGTACCTACCGCATCACAGCCCACCCCTACGGTCAGCGCTGTCCACGGCCTCCAGTAGGCTACAAACACCAGAAACTACTTGCAACTCCTGGACGGAGAACTAGGGTGAATAAGAAGTCGAGAGGGTCCATTGGTTTCGGGCCCAATGCATGGTAGTAGCTGATTCTTAAATCACACATACAGATCTCAGTG
>NW_025231362.1:0-11504 GCF_018294505.1 Triticum aestivum | reverse complement strand
CTCTCTCTCGCCCCCCGCTCAATCTGTACGCCCGCTGCCCTCGACCTCGGCGCGCCGACGCCGCTCGTCGTCTCCGGTGCCGCCCGCTACCTCGCCCCCGCCTCCTCGACTCCGCACCATCGTTGGACCTCACCGACGCCGTCCGGAGAAACCCCTCCCCGTCGTCATCCACGTCGGCACCCGAGCCCGGCGCCGCGTTGCCCTTAGAACGCGCCTCGCCGCCGCAATCGACAGCCACTTGGGTCAGCTCCCACGATGTCACCCGAAACTGCATCGCCCTCCACCTCGACCGCCTCCTCGCCGACCTCGCGTCCTCATCCTCTTCCCCGCCGGCCGCCAGCAAGCCTCGGCGCCCTCTCTCCCCATCAACGCTGGTGAGGCCCCGGGCCTCTTCCCTTCTCTGCCTCACGCCTCGCTCACGGTCACCGCACGCTAGACCGCCCACGTGCGCGCCCGCGGTGAGCACGTGCTCACCACGCCCTCCGCGTCGTGCTCCCCGCGACCGAGTCGTCCTCGGCGTGCGCCACCTCCCCGTACCGCCCGCGACGTCCGCTCCTCCCGTTTGCCGCTCCGGCTGCCGGCGCCTCGCAGCACTCTGTCGGGCGTCCGCAACGCCCGCTGCGCCCATTCGGGCCTTGCCCGTACCCGCGTGCCCGTTAGGCCCCAGGGGCCACAGACATCTGGGCCCCCCTAGTGCCACTGACCGACTGGGCCCACACCCATGTACTGATTAGAACGAAAAAGAAAGGGAATTAAATAAATATAATTAGTAAAAATGAAAATGAATAAAATTAATTAATTAAATAATTAATTAAGTAAGTAATTAATTTAATTAATCCTGATTGATTAACCTAATGGCTAATTAACCTAATTAACTACTGCTAATTAAACTAAACTAGGGTAATTAGTTAACAGTCACTGACGAACGGGACCCACATGACAGGTTGACCAAGTCAACCCTGTTGACTGTTGACGTCAGCATGACCTCATGCTGACGTCATAAATCCATTTTTCGAGTTAATTAGTTAATTAATTAAATTCCAGAAATTAATAAAATCTTTAGAAAATCATATCTTTTAATCCGTAACTCGGATTAAAATATTTTCAACATGAAAGTTGCTCAGAGCGACGTGACGAATCCGGATACGCAGTCCGTTCGTCCGCCACACACCCCTAACCTATCGAACTCGCAACTTTCCCCCTCCGGCTCCTCTGCCCGAAAACACGAAACACCGGGGATATTTTCCCGGATGTTTCCCCCCTTAACCGGTATCACCTACTACCGCGTTAGGGCACACCGAACACCGCGTATTGCCTTGTTATATTTTGTGATGCTTAGTTTGCTCTGTATCCATTATTTCTTCCCCCTCTTCTCTCCGGTAGACTACGAGACTGACGCTGCTGCTGACCAGTTCGACTACGGAGTTGACGACCCCTCTCTCTTGCCAGAGCAACCAGGCAAGCCCCCCCCCCCTTTGATCACCAGATATCGCCTACTCTTCTCTATACTGCTTGCATTAGAGTAGTGTAGCATGTTACTGCTTTCGTTAATCCTATTCTGATGCATAGCCTGACATTGTCGCTACATTTGTTGATACCTTACCTGCAATCCTAAATGCTTAGTATAGGATGCTAGTTTATCATCATTGGCCCTACATTCTTGTCAGTCTGCCTTGCTATACTACTGGGCTGTGATCACTTCGGGAGGTGATCACGGGCATATACTATATACTTTACACTGTTACATTACTGGTGATACTGTTTGGAGATGGGGGCTGAAGGGGCAGGTGGCTCCATCCAGGTAGTGGTGGGCCTGAGTTCCCGACGGCCCCCGACTGTTACTTTGTGGCGGAGCGACAGGGCAGGTTGAGACCACCTAGGAGACAGGTGGGCCTGGCCTTGTTCGGCATTCGCGGATACTTAACACGCTTCACGAGATCTTGGTATTTGATCTGAGTCGGCTACGAGCCTATACGCACTAACCATCTACGTGGGAGTAGTTATGGGTATCCCGACGTCGTGGTATCAGCCGAAGCACTTCAGACGTCAGCGACGGAGCGGCGCGCGCCGAATTGGACTGGAACGCCACTAGGCTAGGTCTGCTTTCGGCCGCCCACGCAACGTGTAGGTGTGCTCAGGGCGATGGGCCCAGACCCCTGCGCGCTTAGGTTTAGACCGGCGTGCTGGCCTCTCTGTTTTGCCTAGGTGGGGCTGCGACGTGTTGATCTTCCGAGGCCGGGCATGACCCAGGAAAGTGTGTCCGGCCAAATGGGATCGAGCGTGTTGGGTTATGTGGTGCACCCCTGCAGGGAAGTTAATCTATTCGAATAGCCGTGATCTTCGGTAACAGGACGACTTGGAGTTGTACCTTGACCTTATGACAACTAGAACCGGATACTTAATAAAACACACCCTTCCAAGTTCCACAGACAACCCGGTGATCACTTTTCTACAAGGCGACGAGGAGAGGATCGCCGGGTAGGGTTATGCTATGCGATGCTACTGAAGATGCGCTTGGAGATGCTACCTGGATATGTTACTTGGAGATGCTACTTGGAGGACTTCAATCTACTCTCTTCTACATGCTGCAAGACGAAGGCTGCCAGAAGCGTAGTCTTCGACAGGATTAGCTATCCCCCTCTTATTCTGGCATTCTGCAGTTCAGTCACTGATATGGCCTCCTTACACATATACCCATGCATATGTAGTGTAGTTCCTTGCTTGCGAGTACTTTGGATGAGTACTCACGGTTGCTTTCTCCCCCTTTTTCCCCCTTTCCTTTCTTTCTGGTTGTCGCAACCAGATGTTGGAGTCCAGGAGCCAGGAGCCAGCGTCGACGACGACTACTACATTGGAGGTGCCTACTACTACGTGCAGGCTGACGACGACGACCAGGAGTAGTTAGGAGGATCCCAGGCAGGAGGCCTGCGCCTCTTTTGATCCGTATCCCAGTTTGTGCTAGCCTTCTTAAGGCAAACTTGTTTAACTTATGTCTGTACTCAGATATTGTTGCTTCCGCTGACTCATCTATGATCGAGCACTTGTATTCGAGCCCTCGAGGCCCCTGGCTTGTATTATGATGCTTGTATGACTTATTTATGTTTTAGAGTTGTGTTGTGATATCTTCCCGTGAGTTCCTGATCCTGATCGTACACGTTTGCGTGCATGATTAGTGTACGATTGGATGCGGGGGCGTCACAAGTTGGTATCAGAGCCGACTGCCTGTAGGAATCCCCCTTCCACACTCC
Source organism: Triticum aestivum (assembly GCF_018294505.1). NCBI lineage: Eukaryota > Viridiplantae > Streptophyta > Magnoliopsida > Poales > Poaceae > Triticum > Triticum aestivum. The sequence continues at coordinate 8,256 of NW_025231362.1, read as the reverse complement.
TTGGCCGAAGTCGAGTCTAGACATTACAAAAACTTTTACTAACTTGGCTGTGTGCCTTACGGGCCCACGTCGCCATTGGGTGGTACTAGGATCTTTTACTCCTCGACCTATACTCTGGGACTCTGATCTCTCTACTATTCGGGTTAAATGAATTTGCTAACTCTAAGATTAGGATCTCGTGATCGCATCCACCCGAAGAGCCCCTTATTGTAGAGGATCGCCTGCTACATCAGAAGATTCCGAAGATACTCTCTGATGTTCTCTCGAGACTTGTGCCCATCACTTTGGCTATTCCTGACCACCGATAAATCCGTATGGATAACTACTTACTCTTGCCATTCATACGATCATCCCCCATTGATCTTGTTATTACAAGATACCCCGAAGTTTTCTCTATTGTTCCGAGAATACTTTGTGCCTACTGCCTAGCAGTTCTTTGCCACATGAATACCCCTTCAAATAAATCCTCGCACTTGTCGAGTATCAGCTCATCCCCAGTTGATTCATGTATTTCACAAAAGTATTCAAAATACTATTTGAACTTCCGAAACTCCTGAGTAGCCTATTGCTCTTGAAATTCTTGCTTGCTTGCATTATGGTTAATCCCATACGTCTCTAGTCTTATTGACATTCCTTGTCATTATCATTTTGAGTCTGTTGACTCAGTATGTTTACGAATACACGCAATCATCATTGATCCTTATAAATTATCTTTCCGGCTGAGCTGCCATTCTTTTAACTGGAATTGGTTCTTGACCAATCCAATTGTCGTTGATTGTACCCTAAGGCTATTCAACTTATCCATCTCTAATCAGAGCCTTGCTTCTGATCCCTCGATTTGGAAATCATAATTCCTTTGCATTTGACAATTGAGTTAGTCAGTTGTTTCTATAATCTGATCTCCTTGCATTCTTCTTCCTCTAGTTGAGTACCGATGCTCACGTCAGACCCCTTGTGGACCACCAGATCCTTTGTTGGATTTTATCTGACAATGCCCTTCATATTCAATAACCTTGTGAGCCTTTCCTCTGATACATAATGCCTTTGGTAAATTGTATCCTCTACTTTCTCAACCATGCTCTGCCTTCGAGCTTGAGTTAATTACTTCTAAAGATTCTGGTATATGATTCTAAGATGCCACGATGGGTTGAACCTATGCCTTCCTTGATATGTGTGAACTCGAAAGTTTTCACGAATAATACTCTTCTGGTGCTTCGCCAGATAAAATTTCAACACTGCAACTTCATCGAACGTGAGAAGTGAATGAAAACCTATGCATCGGAGAAGTGGGAGTCGACCTTGAACTTGTGTTCATGCCCATGGACACGATGTAGATCTTATCATTAGAGCTTCTCTTGAATTAATTATTCCCTTGGTATAAGTTTTTCTTATATCAGGGATCTGGCCTTTTGCATCCGTGGTTCCGACCATGTTTGTTCTTCTTTGATTCCATTTCTCGGACAAGTTAAACAATTGTCTTCTATGGATCAATACCCCAGTCCAACCTTTACTTTGATCTTCTGTCGAGTATTACCCCCCTGGTATCCCGAGATTATCATGGAACTGCATAACTTCTTATGAGTTCTTCATCAAGTGTTAACTTCCCACTGTTTCCAATTTTTTCACGGGCTCTGAGTTATTATACACTCAAAAACACCGATAACTGAACCGAGTCCGCACTAAGGTTCAACAACTCTTCAGTAAGCATCTATAAGTACGAGTTTGTACCCGATCACGCCATTCCTAGCCTGTTTGGCTATATCATTGTCGTGACGATTCTAACTGTGCTACCTGGTCCTTATTCTCGGAGCACCAATTTTCGACGATGAACTAACCTTACGTCGATCCTCATCGTCATATCATTTCGCCTTGAACAACAAGCTTGGTTTCGAGTTTGTGTCGTACCCTTGGTTCCAATAACCTTTCACTTCATCATTACTTGACTTGATGTCGTCACCGATCGATTACATCTTCATGAACTCTCGCGACAAAGGTGTCGTGATCATCAACATTCTGAGCTCATCCAGCATATCAATTGAATTCGTGATGAGAAATACCATCCTTGCCCTCGATGAATTGTATTATCATCGACCACTTTATTGCCTTCCCACCAACACAAGCTGGTACATGTTTGGTGTTATACCTTGGGTTCCTTGCTATCCAGCAATTGTTCTTCTTTACCTTGGAGTATTACCATCCTTTATGTCAAGAATGTTCTGAGATTTGTTCCACCTCTTGAGAATTCTTGACATAGAAACACTTCTCACCATCACCATTCTTTCTTGGTCCCTGTGTTAATTCCAACAAGTGAACGGTGTTGTTTGGATTCTTTCCTTCTAGCAACCCTATCTCTTTGAAGTTAATGGTCGAAAGTTCATTCTTAGGCTATTGATTATTGAATCACCATTCTGACATTGGTCGTGCAACCCAACCCATATTTCGGGCGCACCTTTCAACCAATGTTTAATTGTGTATGTTTTCCTCGAGCATACTTCCTTATATCATTTGATCTGACAAATGTTACCTCCTTGTTCACTTAATTATGGAAATCCATCCGTTTGGAATTCTTGATGAATTGTCGCTGAGCCCGTCAGCCATCTCCTCATCCTCTCATTGGGTTAATGATGAACTCTTGTTAATGGAAATCACTTCATAGTTCATTTCCCGAGAATCTTACAGTGTCATCCCGTCAATTTGTGTTGCACCTTTCTTCTCAGGCATCCTGAGCCTGAGGTATCCTGACACCAATCATACCTGAATCTCCGTCAGATATGATGGTTGGGACAACTTTCCAAGAGTTATGATGTTGATCCTTTGATGACCCGGTAACATGATGTCATGCCTAGCACCCCCCCTCGGCTGGAGGACCTATCATTATAGATTCCTTTTCAGCAAGGTTATCCGTTCATCCATGAGGAAATTGTAATACTTATTCTACTAGCTATTCCTGATGGATCCTTCGTGTTTCCAATGTCTGATCTTCACCTGAAGACCATGTCAATGCTATCTCGAAGCATGTCAATGGTACTCCGATTTTCAACAGGAACATTTGAAGCACGATGCTAAATTTTATTTATCATTTATCCTAACACCGTTGTATGGGTAATATCATGAGATTCCTCCCCCCTTACCTAAAGAGTTTTCTACATTATATCCTGCCACGGATATCATGCTCTGCTTGTCCTTGGGAAGGATATATCCCTAAAATATGTGTTTAAACACATTTTCCTTTCCATTGTTCTGTTTAATATGATAATCATATTTTACTTTCCACTGGTTGTTTGAACCTTTCTTGTGATCTATATGATCTAAGCAGCAATATTCTACTGCTTATGTAAACTCCTCGGTGTGCAATTCTGTCAGTAAGACCCTGTTACTATTGTTGAAAACATTCCGGTAACCACCGATGGACGAGAACTTTGCCTATTGGCCCGCCTCGTTCAACGAGCAGGAAAATGGTTCTCTTCGTCCCTCGCCCTTGGTATCGATGTTGTTGCCGACATATCTGACAGGCTACCCTTTGACACACCTTACTATCATGACCGTGCAAAATGTTGGCCCCTTCCTACTTTCAACCACATGGTGGGCCTATAACCCACAGTTCCACAGGATCGAAACCTGACTCTCCTGCACCCCTGTTACTAAAGCTAATCCTCACGCTTGGCTTCGTATGAAAGATCACGAGCCACCTTCCTAGTGATCTATTCTGGCATCGGACACAATAATTATTCCGTTGCTTGAAACCCCTTTTCACCTTCTGCCTAGGCAATGAACAATTGCCTGGCTGCTTGAAACTTCTTATTGTACCTTCCAACTTTACTCTCGATGTGTTTTATTTTGTTCAACTCGAGAGGTACTCATTTGCTCATTCATGGGTTAATCCCAGATTATTACCCTTATAGCATTCTGTCATTGCTGATCTGCCTCGTTACCTATTCTTAAATACGATGAAGATCCCGAAGAAAGGATGCCGACTTCATCCTGATGACCTGAAGCAGAGGAATGAAGACATCAGTGTAATGGATTGATCTCTTCAAGAAGAGCAACCAAAGACGAGAAGATTCGTTAGGATTTCGTAACCAGACCTTTCCCCCTAGTCCCCCTCTTAAATCTCGGGACGAGATTTATTGTAGTGGAGGAGAATTGTGACGCCCGGATAGTTACGCTACAGTAATCCTTCGCTAATGATGCCACATCACCTTGATTACTGTGGCTAATCTCGCATTAGTTCGAAACGATTCGAATTCAAACTTGAATTTTTGGCAAACAAACAAAGTTTTCAAACTTTAAAACAAAATTGTTCGGACCGTGTCAAATATTGCATAGATAATTATGGTGAAGAAACAAAACTTCTATAAATTATTCCAATGCACTAAAATAATTAAAACATCAGCTAAACCTATTATAAATGCCCTTTTGAAATTTATAAAAATGCGAACTAAATATTTAAAAAAAATTTCCAAAATATATTATGGAAGTGGGCTAATTTACAACCTCCATTTAGGTACTGGTCTTATAAATTTACAAAACTGAAAACTATTAAAAAATAAAATAAAAACAGCAAAGTAAAATAAAATAAAAACAGAAAAGAATATACAAAAAAAGGGACCCCCCCCACTAGGCCTCGGCCCAGTTGGCCATCGGGCCAACCAGGCCGGCCCAGCTGGCACCTACAACACCCCCTGGGGCGACCGAACCCTAGCCCGGCCACCCCACTCCCCCGCACAATCCCCACCTCTCCCCTCGTCTCCCTCACCCGCCGCCACCCCACGACGCCCACTCTCCTCCTCGTTCCCCACTCCCCTCCCCCCGATCCACTCCTGGATCGGGATCGAGCCCCCCACTCTCTCTCGCCCCCTGCTCAATCTGTACGCCCGCTGCCCTCGACCTCGGCGCGCCGACGCCGCTCGTCGTCTCCGGCGCCGCCCGCTACCTCGCCCCCGCCTCCTCGACGCCGCACCATCGTTGGACCTCGCCGACGCTGTCCGGAGAAACCCCTCCCCGTCGTCATCCACGTCGGCACCCGAGCCCGGCGCCGCGTTGCCCTTCGAACGCGCCTCGCCGCCGCAATCGACAGCCACTTGGGCGAGCTCCCACGATGTCACCCGAAACTGCATCGCCCTCCACCTCGACCGCCTCCTCGCCGACCTCGCGTCCTCATCCTCTTCCCCGCCGGCCGCCAGCAAGCCTCGGCGCCCTCTCTCCCCATCAACGCTGGTGAGGCCCCGGGCCTCTTCCCTTCTCTGCCTCACGCCTCGCTCACGGTCACCGCACGCTAGACCGCCCACGTGCGCGCCCGCGGTGAGCACGTGCTCACCACGCCCTGCGCGTCGTGCTCCCCGCGACCGAGTCGTCCTCGGCGTGCGCCACCTCCCCGTACCGCCCGCGACGTCCGCTCCTCCCGTTTGCCGCTCCAGCTGCCGGCGCCTCGCAGCACTCTGTCGGGCGTCCGCAACGCCCGCTGCGCCCATTCGGGCCTTGCCCGTACCCGCGTGCCCGTTAGGCCCCAGGGGCCACAGACATCTGGGCCCCCCTAGTGCCACTGACCGACTGGGCCCACACCCATGTACTGATTAGAACGAAAAAGAAAGGGAATTAAATAAATATAATTAGTAAAAATGAAAATGAATAAAATTAATTAATTAAATAATTAATTAATTAAGTAATTAATTTAATTAATCCTAATTAATTAACCTAATGGCTAATTAACCTAATTAACTACTGCTAATTAAACTAAACTAGGGTAATTAGTTAACAGTCACTGATGAACGGGACCCACATGACAGGTTGACCAAGTCAACCCTGTTGACTGTTGACGTCAGCATGACCTCATGCTGACGTCATAAATCCATTTTTCGAGTTAATTAGTTAATTAATTAAATTCCAGAAATTAATAAAATCTTTAGAAAATCATATCTTTTAATCCGTAACTCGGATTAAAATATTTTCAACATGAAAGTTGCTCAGAGCGACGTGACGAATCCGGATACGCAGTCCGTTCGTCCGCCACACACCCCTAACCTATCGAACTCGCAACTTTCCCCCTCCGGCTCCTCTGCCCGAAAACACGAAACACCGGGGATATTTTCCCGGATGTTTCCCCCCTTAACCGGTATCACCTACTACCGCGTTAGGGCACACCGAACACCGCGTATTGCCTTGTTATATTTTGTGATGCTTTGTTTGCTCTGTATTCATTATTTCTTCCCCCTCTTCTCTCCGGTAGACTACGAGACTGACGCTGCTGCTGACCAGTTCGACTACGGAGTTGACGACCCCTCTCTCTTGCCAGAGCAACCAGGCAAGCCCCCCCTTTGATCACCAGATATCGCCTACTCTTCTCTATACTTCTTGCATTAGAGTAGTGTAGCATGTTACTGCTTTCGTTAATCCTATTCTGATGCATAGCCTGACATTGTCGCTACATTTGTTGATACCTTACCTGCAATCCTAAATGCTTAGTATAGGATGCTAGTTTATCATCATTGGCCCTACATTCTTGTCAGTCTACCTTGCTATACTACTGGGCTGTGATCACTTCGGGAGGTGATCACGGGCATATACTATATACTTTACACTGTTACATTACTGGTGATACTGTTTGGAGATGGGGGCTGAAGGGGCAGGTGGCTCCATCCAGGTAGTGGTGGGCCTGAGTTCCCGACGGCCCCCGACTGTTACTTTGTGGCGGAGCGACAGGGCAGGTTGAGACCACCTAGGAGACAGGTGGGCCTGGCCTTGTTCGGCATTCGCGGATACTTAACACGCTTAACGAGATCTTGGTATTTGATCTGAGTCGGCTACGAGCCTATACGCACTAACCATCTACGTGGGAGTAGTTATGGGTATCCCGACGTTGTGGTATCAGCCGAAGCACTTCAGACGTCAGCGACGGAGCGGCGCGCGCCGAATTGGACTGGAACGCCACTAGGCTAGGTCTGCTTTCGGCCGCCCACGCAACGTGCAGGTGTGCTCAGGGCGATGGGCCCAGACCCCTGCGCGCTTAGGTTTAGACCGGCGTGCTGGCCTCTCTGTTTTGCCTAGGTGGGGCTGCGACGTGTTGATCTTCCGAGGCCGGGCATGACCCAGGAAAGTGTGTCCGGCCAAATGGGATCGAGCGTGTTGGGTTATGTGGTGCACCCCTGCAGGGAAGTTAATCTATTCGAATAGCCGTGATCTTCGGTAACAGGACGACTTGGAGTTGTACCTTGACCTTATGACAACTAGAACCGGATACTTAATAAAACACACCCTTCCAAGTTCCACAGACAACCCGGTGATCACTTTTCTACAGGGCGACGAGGAGAGGATCGCCGGGTAGGGTTATGCTATGCGATGCTACTGAAGATGCGCTTGGAGATGCTACCTGGATATGTTACTTGGAGATGCTACTTGGAGGACTTCAATCTACTCTCTTCTACATGCTGCAAGACGAAGGCTGCCAGAAGCGTAGTCTTCGACAGGATTAGCTATCCCCCTCTTATTCTGGCATTCTGCAGTTCAGTCCACTGATATGGCCTCCTTACACATATACCCATGCATATGTAGTGTAGTTCCTTGCTTGCGAGTACTTTGGATGAGTACTCACGGTTGCTTTCTCCCCCTTTTTCCCCCTTTCCTTTCTTTCTGGTTGTCGCAACCAGATGCTGGAGTCCAGGAGCCAGGAGCCAGCGTCGACGACGACTACTACATTGGAGGTGCCTACTACTACGTGCAGGCTGACGACGACGACCAGGAGTAGTTAGGAGGATCCCAGGCAGGAGGCCTGCGCCTCTTTCGATCCGTATCCCAGTTTGTGCTAGCCTTCTTAAGGCAAACTTGTTTAACTTATGTCTGTACTCAGATATTGTTGCTTCCGCTGACTCGTCTATGATCGAGCACTTGTATTCGAGCCCTCGAGGCCCCTGGCTTGTATTATGATGCTTGTATGACTTATTTATGTTTTAGAGTTGTGTTGTGATATCTTCCCGTGAGTCCCTGATCCTGATCGTACACGTTTGCGTGCATGATTAGTGTACGATTGGATGCGGGGGCGTCACAGAAGAAGAAGAAGAAGAAGAAGAAGAAGAAGAAGAAGAAGAAGAAGAAGAAGAAGAAGAAGAAGAAGAAGAAGAAGAAGAAGAAGAAGAAGAAGAAGAAGAAGAAGAATAAGAAGAAGAAGAAGAAGAAGGAGGAGAAGAAGAAGAAGAAGAAGAAGAAGAAGAAGAAGAACAAGAAGAAGAAGAATCAGAAGAATCAGAAGAAGAAGAATCAGAA
>NW_025231361.1:0-11506 GCF_018294505.1 Triticum aestivum | reverse complement strand
GTGGCGTAGCTCACCGCGGTTGCAGTGGGCGTCGAAACGGGCTCGGGGACGCGCTGGAGACGGCGAATTCGTCGGCGACGGTGATCGGAGCCCGAAGAGGGGAACGGCGACGTGGCGGCGATGCAGGGCTTCCGGGGACTCGTGGAGCGGTGGGGAGGAAGAGGGAGTCGAGGCGGAGCTCCTGAGCTGGTCGGGGGAGCGAGGGGTGGTCGGAGACGGTGGCTAAGGCGAACGGCGGCGACGGTGAGCTTCGGCCGTGAGAGAGAGAGAGCGAGGGAGAGCCGGGGGAGAGTGAATGGGGTGTCGGCGAGGTCGGGGCGACGACCAGAAGACGATCCACGCGGCGCGACGGCGACCAGGGCGATGCAGAGAGGCTGGGTGGTGCGTGGCGTGCTCGGGCGCGCCATGCTCACCTCCCTGCCTGCTCTGGCGAGGGGAAGCAGCTGGCTGGCACGGGCCAGCACAGTGCTGGGCCGGCTGGGCTGGGCCGCACAGGGAGGAGCCCAGGTAAGCTTCTCCCTTTATTTATTTTCTGTTTTCTATTTTTATTTAATATATCTGCAACTTTGTTGAATTAAATAAAATACCTAGGCAACTCCAAAAATCACCAAACTACTCCTGGCTCAAAGTTGGATTATTTCCAACATGAAACATTTTAGTTTGGAGATATTTGAGCATTTAAATATTTTATATTATTTTAAATGCCCAAATTCAAATAGCTATGATTTAATTCAAAACCCTAGGATGGCCTAGGAAAATGTGCACCACTTTTGGCAGAGGTTCTAAACCAAGGCAAAAATGATGGGCATTTTAGAAGGGCATTTCAGGTTCATTGAAAATTATTTTAGTAAACCCTAGTTGGTTTCAGAGGGGACTGGGGGTTCTGTCATCCCCATTTCAAGTTTCTGATGAAAGAGTAAACATGATGCAGCACTCTAATGCATGACTAGCTAGGGTGTGACAACTCACCCCCACTCAAAAGAATCTCGTCCCGAGATTTGGGTTCCTCCGAGAAGAAGGCGGGGTATTCAAGTCGAAGACGATCCTCCCTTTCCCAAGTTGCTTCATCTTCAGAATGGTGCGACCGTTGAACCTTGAGAAACTTGATATTATGACGTCGGGTGGTACGCTCGGCTTGATCGAGGATACGAATGGGGTACTCCCGATATGAAAGATTATCTTGGAGATCAAGCGTTTCGTGGTCCACTTCACGGATAGGATCCGAGAAGCAACGCCTGAGTTGAGAAACGTGGAAGACATCGTGAACTCTGGAGAGGTGCGGAGGTAGTTCCAATTGGTAGGCAACTTCTCCTCGTTTGGCAAGAATGCGAAAAGGTCCAATGTAACGAGGAGCCAATTTGCCTTTGATACCGAAGCGATGGGTTCCCTTCAGAGGGGTGACCCAAAGATAAGCCTTCTCGTCAACCTCGAAAGTCATAGCCTTATGTTTTCGGTCATATTGACTCTTTTGACGAGATTGGGCTGTTTTCAACTTCTCACGAACGATACGAACTTGTTCTTCTGCTTCCTGAATCATATCCGGGCCAAAGAATTGTCTCTCCCCGGTTTCTGACCAGTTAAGGGGTGTTCAACATCGTCGTCCATAGAGAACTTCCAAAGGGGCTTTACCCAAGCTAGATTGATAGCTGTTGTTGTAAGCGAATTCGGCAAATGGAAGGCACTTCTCCCAGTCCATTCCGAAAGAGATAACAGAGGCTCGAAGCATGTCTTCTAGAACTTGGTTGACGCGTTCCACTTGACCACTTGACTGAGGGTGGAAAGCGGTGCTAAAGGAGAGACGAGTTCCCATAGCATTTTGGAAACTTTCCCAAAATCGAGAGGTGAAAAGACTTCCTCGATCCGAATTGATTTCCAAAGGAACACCATGGAGGGACACTATTCGGGAGATGTATAAGTCTGCCAGTTGGCTAGCGGTTATACTCTCACGAACAGGTAAGAAATGAGCTACTTTGGAAAGACGATCGACCACGACGGAAATAGCATTATTCCCTCTTTTGGTTCTGGGAAAACCGGTAATGAAATCCATACCAATTTTATCCCATTTCCATTCAGGAATAGCTAAGGGTTGAAGGGTGCCAGCAGGCCGTTGATGCTCTGCTTTTACACGACGACAGACGTTGCAATTTGCAATACACTGAGCAATTTCTCTCTTCATCCTAGTCCACCAGAACCTCTGGCGTAGGTCCTGATACATTTTTGTGCTACCGGGATGAATGGTGAGAGGAGATTCATGAGCTTCCTTAAGGATCAATCGCCTCAGGTTGCGCACCTTGGGAACCACTAGTCGATCCCCGAAGTATACGACTCCTTGATCATTAACGGAGAAGCAATTCGCAATTCCCTTCTGAATGTTTCTCTTGATGCGGGAGATTCCCGGATCTACCTTCTGTGCTTTGATAATTTGATCCGTAAGGGTAGGTTTTGCCACCAAGGTGGAGAGAAAACCTTGAGGAACAATGTGAAGGTTAAGCTTTCGAAATTCCTCATGGAGAAGCGGTTGACTTCGTTGTAACATCAGGTTGTTACAATAAGATTTACGACTTAGCGCATCAGCCATGACGTTGGCTTTCCCTGGGGTATAGGTTATCCCTAAGTCGAAGTCTGTGATCAATTCAACCCAACGTCTTTGCCTGAGATTCAGATCCGGTTGGGTGAAGATGTACTTCAGACTTTGGTGATCGGTAAATATTTCGCAACGATTACCGAGAAGGTAATGTCGCCAGGTCTTAAGTGCATAGACTATGGCTGCAAGTTCTAAATCATGAGTAGGATAATTCTCCTCATGTGGGTGCAATTGCCGTGAAGCGTAAGCAATTACGTGTCGATCTTGCATAAGAATGCAACCTAGTCCTTGTCGCGAGGCGTCGCAGTAGATAACAAAGTCCTTGGAGAAGTCTGGCGGTACCAGCACGGGAGCAGAGGTCAGGCGTCTTTTCAGTTCCTGAAAACTGTGCTCACATTGTGGAGTCCATTCGAACTTCTTATCTTTCTTGAGGAGTTCGGTTAGAGGTTTGGCAACCTTGGAGAAGTTCTCGACAAAGCGACGGCAATAGCTCGCTAAGCCTAGAAAACTCCGAACTTGCTTGACCGATTCGGGTGGAGTCCAATCAAGGACGGCTTGAACTCGCTCAGGGTTAACAGCAATACCTTTACCAGATATTACATGACCCAGATAGGTCACTTCTGATAACCAGAATTCACATTTCGAAAATTTGGCATAAAGGCGATGCTCTCGAAGTTTCTTCAACACTAGCCTTAGATGTTCGGCATGTTCTTCCTCGTTCTTGGAGTAGATGAGTATATCATCGAGATAAACTGCGACGAATTTATCCAAATACTCCATGAAGATTGAGTTCATTAACCGAGAAAAAGTGGCTGGAGCGTTGGTTAATCCGAAGGACATGACGGTGTACTCGTATTGGCCATAACGAGTAACAAAGGCCGTTTTAGGAATGTCCCCGTTTCTGATTTTGATTTGATGGTAGCCCAACCTCAAATCCATCTTAGAGAAGACTGAGGATCCAGCGAGCTGATCATACAGGTCGTTGATCCTGGGAAGTGGATATTTGTTTTTGATTGTGACCAAATTGACAGGTCGGTAATCTACAACCATCCGGTCCGTACCATCTTTCTTCTTGACGAATAGGACGGGGCAAGCCCACGGAGATGAGCTAGGTCGGATGAAACCCTTTTTCAAGGATTCATCGAGTTGTTTCTTAAGCTCGGCTAGTTCTAGGGGTGCCATTTTGTAAGGTCTTCTAGCAATCGGAACGGTTCCGGGGATGAGGTCTATTACGAACTCAACATCCCTGTCAGGTGGAACACCTGGCAATTCCTCTGGAAAGACATCCGGAAAGTCACGGACTACCGAAACGTCCTCAAGGTCTGGCAAAGGGCTGGCGTTAAGAGAATATAATTGTCGCTTGGCGATTCGAGTCAAAATATTGACTATCTTCCCCGAAGGATGGGTGAGTTGAACGGTCCTAGAGAAGCAATCAATTTTGGCTTGATGAGCTGACATCCAGTCCATACCCAAAATGATATTAATATCTGAAGATTTAAGGGCTATCAAAGATGCGAGGAAAACAAGTCTATCGACTTGGATTTCATTTCCATGGCTTACTCTAGAAGTTTGCCATTTGGATCCCGGAGTTTGAATTACCATGGAGGATGGCAAGTCACAGAATGCAACGTTATGCAAACGAGCATAATTTTCAGATATAAAAGAATGAGAGGCTCCTGTATCGAAAAGAACAGATGCCGGGTGGCAATTAACAAGAAGCGTACCGAGAACGACGTTGGGATCTTCTTGAGCTTCTTCGGCAGAGATACAATTGACCTGGCCACGTGAAGCGGTGACCGGTTTAGCGTGGAATACTTTCCTTGTCGGCTTGCCACGGCCAACAGCTTTAGCAGATTGATTGGGGTTGGTCTAGGGGCACTCCCGCATATAGTGACCAGATTCCCCACACTTGAAACAAGTCACGGAACTGGTACGTGGAGGAGCATTATTGGTTGGACCCCCATAGGGCTTGGCTGGAGCAGACTGTTGAGCGGGGCGAGGCGCCTGGAAGGATGGCCTCGGTGTGAACCTGGGTGGCAGGGCGGTGTTGGGTACCCACACGCGGCGCTTCTGAGGACCAGCACCGGATGAGGAACCCATGTCACGTCCATGCTTGCGTGTTGCGTCGTAGTCAGTCTGACCAGTTTCAGCACTGATGGCTTTGTTGACAAGTTTCGAAAAGGATGTGCACTCATGCAGACGGAGGTCGCGGCGAAGCTCAGGACTAAGGCCCTTGCGGAACCTTGCTTGCTTCTTGGCGTCAGTAGAAACTTCCTCGGTTGCATATCGTGCAAGATTAGCAAACTCCCTGCTATAGACATCCACAGAAAGTCGGCCTTGGGTGAAATTGCAAAATTCTTCACGCTTACGGTCCATGAGACCCTCCGGAATGTGATGTTCACGGAAAGCCTCACTGAACTCAGCCCAAGTAGTGACATGGCCCGCTGGGCGCATAGCTCCATAATTCTCCCACCATAGACTGGCGGGGCCTTCAAGATGATATGCAGCAAAGGTGACCTTGTCAGCCTCCGCTACCAGCGCGGAACGCAGTTTGTGAGAGATACTGCGAAGCCAGTCATCAGCGTCGAGAGGTTCGACGGAGTGGTGGAACGTGGGTGGATGCAATTTGATAAAATCACTGAGTGACACCACGTTAGCCCTCTGATGGTGTGCTGTGTTCTGTTCAATACGCTCCAACAAACGGTTTTTCTCCCGCTTGTTTCTCTCAGCTTCCATCATAACCTCGGCTAGTGAAGGAGGTTGAGGCAGATGTTCATTTCTGGCTTCACTGCCTTCGGCCTGCTCTTGGGAAGCAAGGTTAGCGCGCGTGTTGACCATCCTAGGTAAACAAGACAATGATTTAGTCAGAATGATAAAATTCCGACATAGGATACATAATGTAAGGAATAATTCGGAATGCAAGATGATCATCCGTATGACATGGTAGATACAGAAACTGCTTCTTTATTCCATCGTCATACACACCATACAGGTTTAGTACAAGACCAAGCAAGTACTAATACGGTGAAAAGAGGATTACATCTCATTGGAGGCATCCCAAGCTCATATACATTATTTTTCTACATCTCCGGAAAGAGTACAAACTAGGTCATATCCCACGAGACACGCAGGACAACAGACGACACAGCTAGTGCGAACTAGAGATACTACTACTAACTCAGACCGATCCGTAGTAGTCCTCGTAGAAGTCACCTCCATAGCCTGGAAGCTCAACATGTTCATCCGGAAACAGACGATCTCGCGGAGCTTGTGGACCATAGGGGCTAGGATGAGGCCTTGGACCAACAAACGGTGGCCTACGGGGACCGCGAGGTGGGATGATGCCTCCTACATCACGCCAAACCATCACGTCCGGCAGAGCAGATCTCACTGGATAGAGATCGCACATATCTGAATATCCAGCTTGCACCGCCGGTGCGAACCGAGTCAAAGTGGCCCAGTGGTCGGCACGGGTATTGAAGAGCTCTAACCTTAAGGCCCGATTTTCACGGTCCTTATCCTCGAGCATCTCAGCAGTGGTGCGAGTCCGTGAATCCTCCTGAGTGGAGTCAGCATAAATAGCCTGGAGATACCCTTGTGCTCCCGGAAGTGATCCTGGCATATACCGGAAGTCAGAGTCCCGAAATAACCCAGATCTGACTCGCATAATGGTCATCATAGAGTAGGCGGCATCCTGCACAGCCATCTCAATAGTAACCCCGAGTCCATAGGAGCAGTGAAGAGGCTCAGTGGATCCAGGATAAGATGGAAATATCCTGACAGTGCAGAGATACTGGCTTTGATTAAAGTCTCGGAATTGCTCTTCGACCGTGTACTCAGGATACCAGCGGTATCCAGCCTCAGTCATTACCCTGACCAACTTAGCAGTATGGCCGGGTACATCTAGGCATCGAGTCAGGCGAACCACTTGATTGAGGTCGCGAGTGGCCATCTGAAAGCACAATTATAATGCAAAGGCATTAGAATTTCTAGCAAAATTTCGGCAGCATAACAGCTGTAAATGCTCAAAAAGGATATTGAGACATTTGACAAAGGATTTCGTACACACTCAACATCATCATATCAAGTCTTGAAACCATTCCAACAACATAATGTGGTAGTAGAACTGAACTAGGCTGATAACCATCAAACTTATAAGGTACTACTGATTAGTAACACGTGATCCTGATAGAGAGAACAGATCCTAATTCCTTAACCCCCGGTGGAAGAATGGACTGACTCAGATCAGAAAGTCATAAGGTATAAGGAGTAAAAGAGCCTTACGTTCCAACCCACAAACAATTCCCCTACATATAACTAAAGAATTTCTAGACTCAACATCGACCAGTTTGGCTTGGAGAACCTACAGGCAGTCCGGCTCTGATGCCAACGCTGTCAGGACCCCGACTCGATGTCACATCGATCTAGCTGGTAACACCTCATATCACTTTGCGGCCTCACGCACGGTATCCCCACGGGTGTCGTCTTACCTTTTTCCCGGGACCGTTTGCGCCTTTTGGCTCACGTATATGATAGTGTCGCTAGCATCCATATGATAAGGAGCCCGGGCTGACATGACTAGTCGTAACCCAAAGTGGCACAGACTTACAGGGACAGGCATCCATGACCCAGCTTCGAACGTGTCGGTCATCAGCAAGTGGGTCCGGGCTGTAGCACTGGGCTAGCAGGACTCCGGTAAACCGGGCTGTAGCGGGCTAACAGGACTCCGGTACTCAAAGCGTGACATTTCCCCGAAGGGACAGACACAGGAACGAAGAAGGACACATGCCGGCCAGCCTAAGTGTTCCAGAGCAGTAGCAAGCTACCATGGCTCAGAGGTAACACTAGGAGACATTTCCCGGTAAGAGAGGCTACTAAAGATAAACAACTAGATAGTCAGATCCCACACATACCAAGCATTTCAATCATACACACAATATGCTCGATATGTGCAAATACAACGAAGCATCACAACATGACTCTACGACACAAGTACTTTATTTAAGGCTCAGTGAGCCATACATAACATACACACAAAGGTACGGGTCTCACGACCCAACATACAAGTCATACAGTCATACAAGCCAACAGCGGAAGTAACTTGTCTGAGTACAGACAACTAGTAAAATAAAAGAGGCTTGGAAAGCCTGGCTATACTATGTGGTCCTTCACAAGCTCAGGGTCACCACCTGGGTCTTTAGCCTACTCGTTGATGTCAACGTCTACATAGAACCCATCAGAAAGGGTTGCAGCGTCTTCTGTAAAAATGTAGATTATAGCAACATGAGTACAAAGGTACTCAGCAAGACTTACATCAGACCCTACATACATGCATAGTATCAAGAAGGGTTGGTGGAGTTATTGCAGCAAGCCAGCTTTGACTCTTGGCTAGACTATCCTACGATACTCCATTTGAAACAGTTTTGCGCACACGAGTCCACTATTCACCACTTCAATACACTACCGAGGATCCACCTCCGTCTTCCTACGGAAGAGCCATCCTCGGCACTCACACTTATCTTGAGGCTTTTATCAGTTTCCATTTACTTGTCTATGAACTGTATAGGCAACCAAGTAGTCCTTTACCGCGGACGCGGCTATTCGAATAGATCATGTTAACCCTGCAGGGAGTACTTCTTCATACACGCTCTCACCACATACCGTCGTTTACACGACATGTACTCGGCAACCTTCAAGCGGAAGCCCAACGTGGGTGTCGGCCACGACCTACCTAATCACCTAAGCCTCCAGTCCAGGTTTATCGCCTATTCAGGTTCCATCCGCAGGGAGTCCGGCCGAGGTTTCCCATACGGCCCCGAACGATGTGAACAGGGTTCCCGAGATACCTAACGGGTATTCGGTACACCGTGCCACGTACCTACCGCATCACAGCCCACCCCTACGGTCAGCGCTGTCCACGGCCTCCAGTAGGCTACAAACACCAGAAACTACTTGCAACTCCTGGACGGAGAACTAGGGTGAATAAGAAGTCGAGAGGGTCCATTGGTTTCGGGCCCAATGCATGGTAGTAGCTGAATCTTAAATCACACATACAGATCTCAGTGCTTAAGGTCGGCTTCAATGAAACAACCCACCATGTACTCCTACATGGCCTCTCATCGATACCTTTACCAAATCGTGTTCACCACACCACTCTCATTACCGACATAATCATTTCACTCTAGCCCATCACCCAGATGAACCAGACCTGACACGACTCTAAGCATAGCAGGCATAGCAAGGTAGGAACAACACATACATAGGGCTCAATCAACTCCTACACATGCTAGTGGGTTTCATCTAGTTACTGTGGCAATGACAGGTCATGCAGAGGAAATGGGTTCAACTACCGTAGCACTCAGCAGTTTGAATCGCGTTGTCTTAATGCAGTAAAAGAGAGCAGGAGCGAGAACATGGGATTGTATCGATATGATCAAATGGTTGGTTGCTTGCCTGATGGTTCGTTGCACGGATACGATTCTTCGCTAGGGTAGTCACGGTACTCCTCGGGGACAGATCCTGTCGCAAAGGATAACGATACACAGGCATCACCAAACAATGTGCAACAATATGATGCATGCATGAAACATGGCAATATGAGTGTGTTGGGCTAATGCAACTAAAGCCAGAAGTGTTTGAGCAAATTTGAATCAAAGATTCAAATTCCAAATTCAAATATGGCCTTTTAAAGTGCCTTTTCTTGTTCTGTTTAAAACATCAATTTAACTTGTTTGATCATGCATGAAAATAGTACAGATGGATAGATTGGATTTTTCTGATCATTTTCATATATAATTTGTCCAATTTGGAGTTACAGAATAAAAGTTATGAATTTTTGAAGTTTAATTAATATTCTGGAATTTCCTGATTTAATTTAAATCCAGAAATATCATTTACTGCGTCAGCCTGACGTCACAGTGACATCAGCAGGTCAACAGGGCTGGCTCGGGTCAAACCTGACGTGTGGGGTCCACACGTCAGTGACACAGGGGCTAATCCCGTGTTGACCCGGGCTGGTTAGCTTTGACTAAGCCCTGGGGCCCACTTGTCAGCGTCAGTAGGTGGTGGGTTAGTGGCTAATTAACTAGGCCACGTCAGCTCGCCGGAGTTCTGGCCGGCGGCGACCATCAGTGCGGCGGCGATAGTGGTTTTGGTCGTTTCGGCCACCAAATGAACCGCGGAGGCCACCGGAGTGAAGCTGAGGACGACCCGCGGCTCTTGGCGGAGTCCGTTGGGGTCGGGGTGGCCGGAGTCGACGGCGGCGAGCTCGGTTGCGGCCGCCGGGGTTCGGTCGTGCATGGGAACGGTGTTGCAGGGCGTTAGGGGGGGTGTTGGAGCGTGCTACGTGCTCCTAGTGAGATGTGGAGCACGATGGCGTGCTCGGTTGGGCGCTACGGCGATCGTGGCCACGACGGCGACATCGCCGGCGGCGTGAAGCTTTCGGCCGCGGTGGGGCTAGGGCCTAGGGGTCGGGAGAGAGCAGGGAAGAAGGGGGAAACGGTGGCGTAGCTCACCGCGGTTGCAGTGGGCGTCGAAACGGGCTCGGGGACGCGCTGGAGACGGCGAATTCGTCGGCGACGGTGATCGGAGCCCGAAGAGGGGAACGGCGACGTGGCGGTGATGCAGGGCTTCCGGGGACTCGTGGAGCGGTGGGGAGGAAGAGGGAGTCGAGGCGGAGCTCCTGAGCTGGTCGGGGGAGCGAGGGGTGGTCGGAGACGGTGGCTAAGGCGAACGGCGGCGACGGTGAGCTTCGGCCGTGAGAGAGAGAGAGCGAGGGAGAGCCGGGGGAGAGTGAATGGGGTGTCGGCGAGGTCGGGGCGACGACCAGAAGACGATCCACGCGGCGCGACGGCGACCAGGGCGATGCAGAGAGGCTGGGTGGTGCGTGGCGAGCTCGGGCGCGCCATGCTCACCTCCCTGCCTGCTCTGGCGAGGGGAAGCAGCTGGCTGGCACGGGCCAGCACAGTGCTGGGCCGGCTGGGCTGGGCCGCACAGGGAGGAGCCCAGGTAAGCTTCTCCCTTTATTTATTTTCTGTTTTCTGTTTTTATTTAATATATCTGCAACTTTGTTGAATTAAATAAAATACCTAGGCAACTCCAAAAATCACCAAACTACTCCTGGCTCATAGTTGGATTATTTCCAACATGAAACATTTTAGTTTGGAGATATTTGAGCATTTAAATATTTTATATTATTTTAAATGCCCAAATTCAAATAGCTATGATTTAATTCAAAACCCTAGGATGGCCTAGGAAAATGTGCACCACTTTTGGCAGAGGTTCTGAACCAAGGAAAAAATGATGGGCATTTTAGAAGGGCATTTCAGGTTCATTGAAAATTATTTTAGTAAACCCTAGTTGGTTTCAGAGGGGACTGGGGGTTCTGTCATCCCCATTTCAAGTTTCTGATGAAAGAGTAAACATGATGCAGCACTCTAATGCATGACTAGCTAGGGTGTGACAATGTGTCGGTCATCAACACTCGCAGTTTTGGCCAATTCTGGCCCGTTTCTTGGATTATTACTCACCATTTTGGGGTTCCGAAGCGATTTCCATAGTTATTGAACCCGAAGGTGCGCTTAAGTGTCGGTCATCAACACTGTCAGTTTTGGCCGATTTTGGCCCGTTTCATGGACTATTACTCACTGCTTTGGGGTCTGGGAGTGATTTCCACGATTAATGAACACTGGGGTGCGTTTATGCGTGGTCATCAACACTGGCAGTTTTGGCCGATTCTGGCCCCTTTCATGGATTATTACCCACCGTTTTGGGCTCCCGAAGCGATTGCCTTAGTTATTGAACCCCAAGGTGCGCTTATGTGTCGGTCATCAACACTTGCAGTTTTGGTCGATTCTGGCCCGTTTCATGGACTATTTACTCACTCTTTTGGGGTCCCGGAGTGATTTCGTCGATTAATGAACC